>NW_010256037.1:53527-69221 GCF_000690775.1 Eurypyga helias
GCGGGCCATGCTGTTTTTAATACAAGCCAAGATGCCGTTGGCCTTCTTGGCCACCTGGGCACACTGCTGGCTCATGTTCAATCGACCGTCAGCCAACACCCCGATATGGATCTGTGAGCCTTAAAACTTCTTTTCCTGTTACAGAAATATAAAGACATGTGAAACTACAAGCAGAGACCGAATTTCTAGGTTTTTGATTTCTTTTTTAAAAGCCTAAAAATATCTGGTTACAAAGTCATACACGGAGAAGCTGGGAAATATAAAAATTAAAGTTGTTTATGCAATTTAATCCACCTGCTCTGTCATTATGATGTAATATTTACTTGTACAATGTTATATACTTTTAAATTTTTTTAATTCGAACCCCCCCTCCCCCCCCAAGGCCTATAGCTTTGTTGGTTTATTAGATGAAGGAATATACTCCCAGGATGAATCAAGATCCTGTGTTGACAGAAGGTCCCATTACTAACTACTCTTCATTTATCCTGTTGTAAAAGTGTGAAGGTTTGCATGAATATAGTAGAGGTCACTATCAATTATGCTACTCATGCATATAAGAAGAATTATAGGAGTAGCTGGAGAATTTAAAACAATTGTATGACTGCGTATTTCTAAGAAGACAGAGCTCTCTTTTTTTAATAAAAATATTTTTTTTAAACAAACATCCTACACAAATTTGTTTAGCAGTTCAGTGAAAATTCCTTGCCACCCATCTTTCAGGCAGCAAAATTCAACATGTTTATGACAGCTGAGCAATTGCTACCATGGGGAGGAGAAATAGGAAGGATAAGGAAGGTTTCACAGACTGGGGGTAGAAAAAGAGAAGCCCCTGAGAGGGGTTTGGGGGATGAGAATAAACACATTAAAAATTGCTTATATTGAAACTACAAAAGTTACAAAGGTGCTACAACATAAGTCACATCCTCAGGAAGCTAAAAAGATGGGATTTCTACTGAGCCATGGGAGATTTCTAGTAAGCCACGCAATTCCTCACAATCGATTGGTTTTGGGGAAGTATTTCGGCACAAAGTGTGATTTTGAAGTACAATGGTCACTCCATACCCTGTATGAACTTTGAGGAAAAAAATCCCCTTGGAATCATTAACCCATTAGTTTTCCTGAAGGTTAATGAACTGCACATAATATTTTATATATGTCATGTATTGGTTCTTATCCTACCAGCATTTCTTCTGAAATGAATGAAAACTGCAGTAAGTTGGTACTGGTTCCAGGAGGGAAAGGAAAATTACCCCAATACTGCAGTCTAACCTAGAATGCAGAACTAGAAGTTCTGTGGGTAGAGCATGTTATCCCAGGCAAACATGTCACTTATCCTTGATTTCACTTTATCTTTCAAAGACGACTGGAACTTCCACCTTCATCTTTTTTCACTGCCCTGATATTTTAGAAAAAGCCTTCCTACCAACAGACCAGAAACCAAATAATCATACCCACAAGGTTCCATTATCAAGAGCTAAAAGGTCTGTTCCTATAGCTCATGCTGATGAATTTAAAACAATAAAACTCCCTTTCTATTTCACAGTAATTAAAATGTTAATTTGCTAAGAAGTTTTCCCACTTCTCTTAAAAGCTTTAAATTTCAACATGTAAATATCAGATTTTGAAAACCAGCAGCCTCACAGTGGGATATGAAATCTGTGAGCCTGGATAATGCCTTTAAAACATTCAGAAGCAACAACTAAACACGTTTTTGGACATGCCAGAAGGAGTTAACTGTGATTAATTGCTTTTTACTCCAACTCATTTCATGATTAAGATTTGTCTCAAGGAATTGTCAGTATAAAACAATATATCAATGTTTAAATATCAGTAATAAAACAGTACAGGAAGATATTCTATGACTACTTAGAACTGAAAGCATTTTATTGAAAAAGGCCTTGTTTTATTTGGCAGTCATCCATGACCTCCTACTGTTGACAAAACTAGCAGCAATTCCTATTTGAAGTGTACCAGAAGATGATCCTGCTCAGCAGAAGCTGCTGCTTTAGAGCATTTACAGGATTTATCTCTAAATTAATATTTTCATCGAACACTCTCACTATACACCTTACATAATCTTTAAATTATAGGAAAATGCTAGGAGGGTGTTCTGAGAGTCGGTTGCTGAAGTAATGCCGGAGATTTATAGCTCTCTGAAGTCGACATTTGTGACTGACCTACAGCGCACCAGGGCTGCTATTTCCCTTTCCTGATTCATGATAAGTGCAGCTGTCTCCAAATAAGCCTCCAGAGCCCATTAATGCCCAGTTCATTCCCTTATGGTAAATATGCACATCTCTAGCTTCACTTTTTAATTCTCTGTTGCTGTTAAGTTGAATAGAAAATTAGGTTTTCTATTTTTTCTTCCTTTAAAAATAAATTATTCAAGCACCAAGGTAGCAATGACTTTAAAGACTCCAGTTCATTCATTTATGTTTCTGTCTAAATAAGTGTTAAAGAAAAAATAAAGAAGCTCTTTATACACTAAAGACTGCAAAATCATATTTCACTTGCTTGATGGATTTTTAATCTCTCTTAGTGTGGTTCCCTAGCTTCCTTGAATTTGTTGCATACACAAGATACAACCAATTAACAAAATCATTTGCAGGATGATACGAAGGTAAATATTAAAAGGAAGGAGAATGCGAGTTTTTCAAATGTCAAAAAAAGCCAACACATTTGTCATTCCTACCTCAATTTTTTTTTTCATTAATAAAATATACATTGTTTTCCATTTAGAAAGTTTATTAGCAGCAACACATTTAGCACGCAGCTTTGTCTCTTTAGAGATGAAGTCTTTGTTTAACCACCAGCGATGGGTTTTTTGTGCCATTGTCTAATCTGTCAGATTGGATGAGCATGTGTGTTTAGGGGTGCAAAGATGGGCGGCCACACCTGCTGTGCCAAGCTGCGAACTCACAACTCTCCCAACCATTACAATGTGTTGCACTTGCAGCATCTTTGTTGTGATGGAGCTGCTGGTGGCTGTGTGGCTGAAGTGTCACAAGTGTCAGGCCTTATTACGGTCACCATAATAGCCCTAAAACAATCTCTTATTTTGACCATTTAATATTGACGAGTAGGAAATTAAAAGCTAGGTATCTAATAGATTTTGTGAAGTTCAGTTGATTGTTCACTGGGATTTGAAAGCACAAACCAAAAATTAAAAAAACTGTTAATAAAGTCTGTTTTTCACCTGGAGCATAGTTTTTAGATGATACCACCAATGCCATGCAAATAGGTGACAAAGCATTCAGATGGCAGTTTAGCAAGTGTTTGATTTCTTTTATGGAATTATTTCAGTAAAACTATAGAATGTAAGATACTTAACAGGCCAAAATGATTAATTAAGCTTTTGGTTTTATTCTTTTTTCACATTAATACCTTACAAATTCTTTTGTCTTCAGTGGTCCACTGGGCATAGCTTCCAGTGTGTATGTCCAAGAAAAGAACAACACTTTTTTATTATCAACTGGATTACATTCTTTATATTAGTTGATTACAGAGACAACAGCTAAAAAACTTTCACCAGATTTTTTCTGAGTTCTTCAATGCTAAACAGGGTTAAAAACTACAACTTTGGTTTGAGACATATCTACATGATAGTTACAATATTATTCAGTCATTATGATATTTACAGTTAATTTTGTTCACAAAATTGAAAAAGTAATGACTTCAATAGGAAGCTGGAAATACCTGCAGAATAGAGAAATATCAATTCTGCCAATAATTCAAGTATTTGAAGGGATTTGTATTTCACTTGACTCTACATCAGTGTTGAATTGTCCTGGATACATTTTGTCACTCTGAATCATATCTTTAACTTTTATTTTTCTTCATAAAGTTACTTATCCACAAATGTGGGTTAATGATTTTGGAGACATTTTCACTACAGTCAAGTTATGTGCAATCATCACTAATTAAAGAATACAGCTGATGATCTTTATGAAATAATGTTTAAGCAAACCCTACATATGTTGTCACTCTTACAATACCATGCAGCCCACCACAGTATTAATCGATTCTAATCTAGATAGGTCTTTTTAGGGACCTTAGACCTGTATGGCCTCATTAATTCAGATGGTACGTGACAGTTCAGAGGTTTCTTAAACCAGCCATAACCTGCATAAACAGACTTCTGTGCCAGTCTGAGATGCACGCTGTTATCACGTTAGAATTTCTGTCTTCCACCTGAAGTTGTCAGGCAGCAAAACTAAAATATGTGGACTCAGTTTTCATCCTGAATTTTAGGAAACGGCACACATTACCCTTCCACAACAAAACAAAGGGCAGGAAAGCTTGCAGGACCACCTCTATAAATGTTCCAGTGCCATCCAAAATATATCAGGTACTGTAAAAATATGTAAGAGAAGATAAAATTTATGAAAATAGAGGACAAAAATACAGAGCTTATAAATGAAATAGTTCAGGTGTACACTGGCTTGTTTGACCCATCTCATTTTTTCTACAAGCTACTCACTCAGAACTGAGGTTCTGCACAAGCAAAGTTTGTTTGCTTTTTCCCTCTCTCTGCAAACCATTAACACTTGCCATTTGTCTGAGGTCCTGTCCTGCTCTTTTACCGACCTCTCTCTTTCCCCGTTCCAACCAAAAATAAATCTCAGTTTCTCACAGCAGGCGTGATACCCTCCGTAAGGGTGTTACATCACTTTGAAGAACAACTGTACCCTGTCACAGAGATAACAAAATGAATTACTGGGTGCTAACACTGGTATCTCCTCTACAGCTAGTCCAGAAACATGAGTTTAAACTTTTAGAACACAAAAACTCACTGTTACACAGTTAGCTAAATATATTCAGGATTCATAATTTTTCCTATGTCAAAAATCTGATGGTTTTGTAGAAAATTATTATGAATGCACTGTCATCATTTCACTGTCATGGACAGATCTGGGGAGAAGGTAGCACAGTGCTAAGTGAATGATCTTGTGCAGAAATTGTGTACACCAGTTTAGGGAAGGATTAACACATCTCCAGAGAACATCTTTTAAAAGCACAGTTCCTTTAATGCTCTATTTTCATGACAAATAGTTCCAATACCCTACAGTAGAGTCCCTAAAGGACAGACAGCAGCAAACCTTCCTGGCCATAGCCCTAAAGAAAGTTTTATTTTAGCTCATTGAAACAGAAGAACTGTATTTAACTCAGTGACAGAATAAAGTTGAATTAAAAAACATCTTTTGGCTGCCTTAACATCTGAAGACCCATGCCCTTGAGCTCCTGAACTGCTGTGAATTCAGTTACAAGTGACCCAGAAGTGATCTTGGACATTGTTTTGATGAGATAAATGTTATAAATTTTTACTAAAATAAATAGAGCAATATATGCCAAATGGCATTAAAGGCCACAGGAAGTCCACAAACACCTGTGAAACCACTAAACTCAGATATCATCTGAACTTTGCAGCTCAAACAGATTTATTTGGAATTATGGATAGACAAAAATTCATTAATTAGGTTAATTAAAATGAATGGAAAATGTAGGAGAAAAAGTAAAGCTAGGCTCCACAGAAATACTCCAGAATTTTTGAATTAAGATGCAGTGAAACCTATGGACCACAACAGTTTTTAACATTATAAATAGGCAGTTATTGATTGTGTCAAGCTTTTTCATCACTGCTGGAATTGTGAATTCAAGAGAAAAGTTTTAAATGCACCAGTCACCCTGAGCCTGAACAATCAGAGGCTAGGGGCTGATCTAGACCTGCTAAGAGACTCTTGTACCACCGACTTAGAAGAAACACGATGAAACTTGTCCTAAAGAGCCTACACCCTAAAACTTCTTTAGTAAATGAGTATTCAGCTGTCAAAACCAAGCCTTTAAGAAGAAATATTTTATATATTTTTAAATTCAGAAATGAGATGCAGGGTTTGGCTATGTAGTCCAAAATTCCTATTACATTTTTGGAAAACAAATTATGCCTTTGAAGCTCAAACTCTGTGGAGAAAAAAGCTGCTACTATACTATACTATTAAAAATTGCAACAACATAATAAAAAACAAACCCAATCGAACTTATATCATAATTATCAGTAATGTGAACCCCATTTTTTTTTTTTTAAAGTATATATTTTCTTTCCAGTGAAGATGTCATTACTTCTTTATTGATTTTCAAGTTGTATGAGATTTTAAAAACTCTGAAGTATCAGGGTCATATTCAAAACAGAAAATGCAGGTAAAACTGCCATCTAACCAAATAGTCTACAGTGACATGTAATATGGAAAATAAATTAAGGCCTCCCTTTTTAAAACACTGTGAATGTGTTATTGCTGCTAACCACAGTTTAAATTTTATTACTTTTGTGGGAATGCTAAGGAACCATTCCACTTTCCACAATGTAAAGCATTAACTTTAAAGTCAAATAAACTAAATTATAGATACAATGTTGATATTGCAAGTGAATGTTTAAAACAATAAAACAAAACTATGCTTTTTAGTCAATATTTTTTTTTTTCTTCTTTATATCTCAAGAAATCATAATTTAAAAGTCTTAATTTCAGGGACTAAACTGCCTAGGAATTTTCTTCAATTATTTAAAAGCACACTTTTCTCATAATTTTATTTCCTGGCTTTCATGACTTGTGCACATATCATATTACCAATGCCTGATTTAAAACTACTGAACACGTTATATAAGAGAACCATAAGTTTCTTGGTTTCTTGGTTTCTTCTGCATGAAGTTAATGAAAGCCCACACTAAACAACAAATTCCTAAAAATGAAAATGTATTATTATTTTATGGAAAACATCAACGGTTTCTACAGAGCATTGTATCAGTGATAAGTATATCTAGATCAGCTAGTAGGAATCAATATCTGACTTACATTTTTATGTGCCAGATTAGTCTTTATATTTGTTTTGATAGAAAAGCAGGCAACAGCCTATTTCATGGACAATAAATTCAGGATAGTAATGAGGAGATAGTACTGCCTCAGCTAACTGCACACAGATTGGAGGGTCACATATTTGACACAGATCTAGCATGGCCCTTAATGAATCTATATACTTGATTAGAGTTACTGTCTTTTATAGCACTAAATAGCTTTGCACAGAAAACTGGGCTCATTTCAAACAGGGTTAAGAGAGTCACTGTTCTAAAAGAAAATAACCTCCAGAAATTCAAAAATGTTCTACATTTCTTGTGAATTGCTTCTAATAATTTTCTATGCAAAAAGCTCAGACAGATTCTTCTCTCCAGGACTTGGAGACAAATAATGTCTCCAAATACAAAATCCTCAATAGTCTGTATTATTTTAGCTTGAAATTTCCATATTACATTTTCCCCTTTTTTACCCCCTTATCTTCTCTATTATTTTAAATGAGCACTTTTTCACCTACAGTGCTCCTGGTCTATGAATTTCTCCAAGTGCCCCTTTCTTTCATCTTGATTTCACACCAGTTCTGTTGCCCATTTCAAGACCTTGTTTTCTTTTTCAAGGTGTTTGTTTCCATCTTCCAATTCCCATTTTTAATGTTTTTTTCTTCTGTTGCATGTTACCTATCCAGTAAATCTAATTTTCCATCAGGAAATGTAACTGTCTTCTTCTCTGTTAAATTTTATAAGAATTCACATTAAATTGAAACCAATTTGGAGGGTGAAAATATGGCTCCACAAAGATCAATAGCAGATCTTGTCCTGGGTCAGGACTTCAACATAGGAATGTAGGTGGCATCATCAACAATTTTAACCTGCAGAATAGGACTAGGCTTATAATTCAGAAAAAATGTATTCCTACTTCTAATTTAAAAGATCACAAATGAGTCATGCCCTATTCCAAGCCATTTCCCAATAAAGTTGTATGAATGGCAATCCATGCATGTCACATATGGAATCTGCATAAAGAAAGAAAAATAGGGTGCAATTTGTAATTCTTTACAGGTGAACTATCCAACACATAAAGAGCAATTTCCATCTGAAACAAGCTTAGTTTAGCTGGGAAGATAAACCTGTTCTGGCTCAATATCCTAAAGCTGCTATCTGTGCATGAGGCAGTGTCCCATTTTGGGCTTTACCTGTTGCAACATACAGAGCAAACACAAGATGTACAGGATATACAATAAGCACACAATCGGGGAGGGGGGGAGGGGTGGGAAACCCAAACAAACCCAACCCCAGTTACAACATCTGACCTCACATTACATCAGAGATGTTTTAGACACAAATTACATCTCTTTCGTTACAGACAAACAGAACAATTTACAACCAAATTTGAATATATAGTGAACACACTTTTTTTGATGCTATCTAATCTAATTCCTTGGGGAAATATCCGTATGTTTATACATCTTGGGATAAATTGCTCTTTTCCCATACAGGTAATTTTTGTCACTGGACTTGGTGGGTAGATGACTGAGAACAACCACGTTACTGTAAGAGTAGACAGAGTGAGACCTGTTGTATGCTTTGATTTTTCACTGTGTTCTGGATAAAGAAAAAGATTTTCTTTTTCTCTACTTCCAAGCCAGCTGTGTGAATAAGTACGGTTGAAGTATGTTTTATTTATCTTTGTATCACCTTGGCAATGTGTTAAGTATAAGTGTTTGCCTTCTATTAAAATATATTGCTCCTCTCCATCTCACTCTTATAACTTTACAGTATTATGCTACAAAGCTACTGATAGACTTTATTTTAGTTCCAGGTTACTCTTAATTTTTTCTTTTTCAGTTTCTCTTTATGCCCTTTTGTAAAGTATTGCTATAAAAAACATTGCTGTAAAGAAACGGGCATGGCTTATGCCCTCTGTCACCCTGTCTTTCACACAGAGATAGTGTTTGTCTCCCTGGTTGAAAACGCCGGCCTTTTTGTGCGGAGTGGTGGCCCTTGTTTCATTTCCTACTGGTTTTTTTGGGGGGTTTTTTTGGGTTTTTTTTTGTCTGGGATAACAGATGTATTTAAAGAACTAAAAAAAACCCTAACCTAAAAAGTCCTTTCATAGTAACGCCCTCCAAGGAAAAAAAACCCCAGACCAAAACCCAAACAACCAGTATCCAGAACTGTAACGTAGGGCTGGGCATTAGAAACTTTCTGGTCTTGCATCTAAATGCTGGGCCAGAAAACTAACTTGGACCATAATTTATCTCTTAAAACACCATTCCCATTTCAGAACTTCTCATGAAGAGATGGTATTTTCAAAACACAGGCTTTTAGGATGCATGGGTTATTTCTCCATCTAATATTCAGCCACAAATGGTTGAGCTGAGCAAAATTGAAAACAAGATTTCTAAGAAATGATATTACCAGTTTGGAGCCAAGAGCAACACTGAATGCTGGCCCTAACGTGTTTCTTCAGATGTAATTTTTCTGACACATGCCAACTGTAATCTCTCTTTTCTTACTGTTTCTAAGAAAGCCTCGTTGTGGAAAACTAACTCCAATGGAGATTAAATGATTTACAATCATAGAATCATTTCCACTATCTCTTTACATTTATCATATAAGTTGTAGAGCATGACACAGGTAAAATCCTGTTGTCTGTTTTGAACAAGTGAACATTTCTATGGCCCGTTTTACAAAACGGTAGGAAAATGTTTAATGTAACAGTGAAGTTCAGTTTTCTACCAGCTCTTTACTACAATAAATTTTTGTCTTCGATATCCTGCATTTTTTTTCTCTGAGAGAATAAAGCATTACTCTCTGTGAGTGATAGTGATCTATTTTTCCGTCCTAGCAGGGCTACGTTAACCAGGAAGCACACTGCACACATTTATATTTCTTAGCATAGAAAAGACAACCAGACATACACCATTAAAATATATCAATGAAAAATAACATCTTCCTTTAAATTAACTAATATCTACGTTTAATGAAGCTCAGTTTATAGTGATTTTCTGGATTAAGTGCTCTTCTTTCAGCCTAATTATGTGCACAGCTTTCAGACAACAAGGAGTGTCTTTAACATTAGATAAGAACCTAGGCTTTTATCTCAATCAATAGTCTTTAGCCTTTGAACTCGTGTCAGAGGAAGACCAGTCCGTCACATTCAGTTCTACCTGACCTCTTTCTCCTTAATGCACGCTGCCATTTACAGAAGGGAAACATACAGATACACAGTATATAAGCAAGTAAACTATATAAGGTGTTTGGTGTGTAGCAGGGATGGGATCTTTTACGGCTGTAAAAATGTGTGACTGTAATGATGATGTTAAAATTTTCTTGTTTCCTTTCACTGGGCTTTGTGTATCTCAAAGGAGCCCCATATGGTGCTCTTTGTCCGTGTCATTACCTCGTTACAGCCGCTGTCTGCCAGCCAAAGGTAGAACTCTGCAGCTGTAGACAGCGATACAACTGGAATTGTCTAAGGTCAACAGTGCCGTAATTACTTTAAAATGTCAGCGTACAATAAAATACAACAGTTCATCTGGCAGAAAGCAAATTAGCTTTGACCATAGCGTAATTACCCTTTTCTCAGCACCATTAGAAGAGATCAAATCTCCACATTCAGTGTTTGAGGAAAGGCCATCAGAGTACACTCTACCTGACAAGGATGCACATTTGCCATTTTGAGATGTAATTAATTGTCCCTATAATAGAAATTTTTATATTTGACTCTGGAATTGAAATGTGTAATAACCTGGCTTCTTCATATTTAACCATTTCCACTCTGAACAGATAATGCACTGCAAAGTGAAACTAAGTATTACCAACACAATGAAAACATGTTAACCACTCAGTCAATAAAAATCTGAAGCAAAGTTATTTTTATTATATAAGCTAATTAACTTATACTTAATTGGCCAGCCTCGGATCTTCTCAACGCAGATGTAGATCTGGGATAACTTTACTAAAGGAATATACATGAGTATGGATTTATACAGGTTGCTTTGATTTTGGGATCCAGTTCATGAAGCTGTATGGGTTACAAATTTACCCAAAGTATAAAAGAAATGATATAAAAGAATCCAAAAGCATTGTGGACCAGAAATAATTACTTTTGCAAACTACTTTCTCAAAATTTATCTTTTAAGTCTCATCTTGCTAATTTAAACTGAGCTTCATCAACAATTACTGAGGTCAACTTCAAAGCCTGATCCTGATCTGAACTTCAGCCATAAAGTCTTACAATGAGATGGGGGTGTTGAAGACCTCCTCACCTGGGGTGTCTCATATTGAAGTAGTTACTTCTTACAAGGGTCTTATTAACAGTGTCTTTGCATATATGTTCACCAGTGGTGCGGTGCTCTGGTGAAATGGGGAACAAATGGCAAGAAGCAGACCAATGACTACGGTTGCTGCAAGGCAAAAAAAGGTGCCCTGCATGCATGTTCAATTTCATTACTATTTAAGCCTTCTGAGGAAGGTCTAAGCTGATTTTAAATGACTTACAGTGTCTGAGCAGTATTCCGCCTTACATTCGAATGTGGCTTCACATGAAATAGCTGTTTCATTTCCATAGTCCCTTATAGAGTATTCAGGGAATTCCACCAAACAGGAGACGTTCATACCCATTGTGCTGTGGGCTTTATTTACGTTTGTAGAATTTAAAATTAAAGTGTGTTCTTGTGACTCCAGAACTAAAACATGGAAGGTTTGATTAAAATAAAATCTCTAAATATGGCTGGTAAGATAGACAAAAATGTTATAGTGCATGCTAGAAATACTGGAAAGCACATAAAATAATTGTTTTTTTGAATACCTTTATTTTGAAAGCATATATTTTTATACTTACACACATTTTTTTGAAGTGCAATACAGCAAATAACACCTTGAAAGCTAAAAGAGTATCTAGACCTAGTTGTTAATTCTCATTGCAATACTTTGACAGGTTCTAACCAGCTCATCTCCCTACAGTGTTTGCCATGTCTCACATGTCACTTACAAGTCCTTGGATCATAATTATACAATGATATTTATACACACAATATGAATGCAAACAAAGCCTGTTTCTACTGAAATTAATTCTCAGCAGGACAGGGCAGATAATCACAAACTGTAAAAGCCTGACTTTTTTCTTTGCTCAGAAAAAAAAAGAAAAAAAAAGATAATAAAAAAAATAAAAAGCAGAATTGCAGTTCTCTGTGGCTTTGCCTGCTTTGTGCCCACAGCCAAAGTCTCACTGCATATACATGTGCATGTTTGAGGGTGTTACTGAAGATCTAATTCAGCATTATACATCACTCGATCTGTAGCTCAGTCTTACTCATGCACTCATCAGCACTTGCACTTAGAATGGAAAATTAATGGAAACTCAGTGCAGTCAAGTGGGAATGAGGGGGAAAACACAAAAATAAAGCCAAATCACCGAAACTAGGTCAGAATAGATCTCAGTTCTTTATCTTCTTTTGAAATTCTATGTTAAAATGGATAAAATACTATTAAAAAAACCCCTAACCCCATAGAATAAACAGGAGAATTACTCAGTCAAAATATAGTCCTAAAACTGGGCACAACAAAAGCACAGTGATAGAAATATCCAATAAGGCAATAGAAAAACATATGGAGATAAAACAATGATGGGAGATGAACATACTCTTTGTTTTTTACCAGTTTTCCTGTGTGAAAGAACATACAGTAGTATCACTCATTAATATAATGTCATTAGTATCATGTAGTCAGAATTTTTCTACTGATTACAGGATGATCTGGATTTGCCTTCAGGAGCACAAGGAGAAAAGGAAAGAAGAGAAACCAGCAAATGTTGCAGTAGCCACAACAGCTGAAAGATGTAAAAATGTGAGCAGTACCATCTCTAACCTCAACAGTCATGCTTAAAAAAATCCACACCGTACACATCAACCAAAGATTCACCCGGTCTTTCTCATGTGTGTATATCATGAGGAAAAATCATTATAAATTCAGCAAGTTCAATTGTAAGCACATTGTGAATGACTTGAAAACATGTGATAGTACCTCTTTGGGCCACGTCTGACATAAGGCACAATGTGGTTCCAAAATACAGAGTACCTGTTCTTCCAAAATACAGATTACCTGTTCTTCCCTGGGCCTGAATGAGAAGCAGCATAGTTTGAATAGCAAAGTTTTTCTTTTTTCCTTTTAACAGTGACATTTATGCACATTCCTGAATCAACTCTGCAAACTGGTCCTTGTCTAGGTTCTGTATGAGAGCTAAGTCTTGGTTTTGCTTGATTCTAAAGCTTGCCCATGGAATGATACCACTTTTCTTTACTTCTCTGTCATCAAGTACAGTTATATGAGGACTTATCCTTGTAAGGTAAATACTGACAACTTCATAGCTGTGGAATTATATAATCAAAACCATTTGCTGTCTATCAGGATTAAAAAATCCTATAGATATGTAGGATGAAAATTTAGGACAAGTGTATTCATATCCGATAAAAGAAGGTAAATCACACTACGTGTCTTACCGTTTTCTTTTTGGGGTGACTGTGCCTGTTCTTCCACATAGCATCTTCCCATAGTTTAGTTGTATGGATTCCTTTCAAGATTCCTGTGGAGTGAAAAAGGGAGGGTGTGTGTGTGTGTAAAGTTCACTGACAAAAGATTATATCCATTGGATTGCCATTTCCCATTACCTTATCCCAGGTGTCTTCCTCAGGTAATGGCCTTATTCAATTATTGATAGCTCATTCAGGCAGCTGAATGAACACTAGACTTCTCTAGGGCTCTGATCCCATACAAAATCCTTTTGTCTGATTCCAGACAAAATCCTTAACTCCTTTCTGCCTGTAAGAAAGACTTATAAAAATTGAGGTGTGCATATTCCTAGACAGTCTAGCAGGAGTGTCATGATTCACTCACCTGAATTACACAGACACCACATGGAGAAGTGCAGACCGGAATAAAAACAGCTGCTGTAGTTGTTGCCCAAAGGTGGCTAGGTCTATCCTTCTGGGATTCTCAGTCATGTCATATACAGGTTTGTACACACACGTAAAACGTTATGTCTACAATGTTACAACACATTCTCCATTTCAGATGAAACAGCATATTTTTCTAAATACTTCTATTAAAGTATTTAATTTATTTCAAGAGGATGGTCAGACTAACAGCAAACACCAAAATCATGTTAATAAATGAATATATTCACATGTGTATGTATGTACATTCACATACATGTATATGCAAACACATATTGTAAACAGAGCAGTTTTAAAATGAATTAATCAGCTCAGGTGAATCAGCCTACCACTACTGATGGCAAAAAATTATGCTGTATTTTACCCTGGATCTCTCTTGCAAAATGTTCTTGTGCAATGAAACTGACAGCCGGTATCTGATGATCCAGTTATGCCTGGTTTACGTCTAATGAACAAATACACTTCAGAATGCTGATATGTAACACTGTGGAAAGGAAAAAAAAATAATATAAGGATTGAAGAAAGGGTTTTGGTTGATACCAAAGTGATTCTAAGTGCTTGAAAAAATTTGTTCAGGCTCATAATTAGCCAGCTTTGAGAGAAAGAGAAGCAGCAGTTCAGAGGTTAGCATGTGGTTATATGTACTGCAAGCATCTCCTGACATCCAGCATCACCACCTGCACCAGATAGTAAATATTCTGGTTTATACTTGAAGAGATAGATGGATAACTACTGAAAACAAAACATGACATGCAATTTCATGATGTTCAGTATGGCCCTCACTCTGCAATCATAATAGCACTTTGGTTACATAAAAAACTCCATAAGTTTCCAGAGAAATCTTGTCACATACAACATTAAACATTATTTACATTTAATTAGACAAAATCAAATCCTGCAAGTTAGTTCATTAGATTTCTCCAAGGCCAGTTGTTTATGTGAGCTCTGAAGCATTAATATTCAGCTACTTCCATAATTATAAGGCTGTCAGATAAGAAACCTGCTGCCGTGAACAGATAAAGAAACTTGGAGATAGACACAGATGTAAACCCTGATTCAGCGCTATCATGTTTAGAAAAACGTAGCCTGAAAATGCAGAATCACTTTCAGATGCAAACCACCAACACAGAAATGAAACAATGAATCCCACATTAATGAAACTTGACAAGAAAGCAGAAAAAAAAAAAAATATGCAAATTCTTACTGTATTTTTGGAAAGAAGAAAAAGTCAAGAAGTTGAGATGTAGTGCTACATATATTTATAAATATATAAAGGTGGTGAAACCATATTTTCTTCTTTGCCAGGAGAGAAATTTCTTTTTTGGTGGATCTTTATTAAGCAGCAGCATCTCTGAACGATAGGGTGAATGTTGTGGTTTAACTCTGGCTAGCAAAATACCACAAAGTCGCTCTCACAAATTTCCCCTCCCCTCCTCCAGTGGAGGGGAAGAACCAGAGGGAAAAAGACAAGGAAGCTTGTAAAATTGAGATAAGAACTTTTTACTCATAGAATATATATGAATATATGCAAATACTACTGGTAATAAGTAATTAAAATAATATAAAATAAAACATATGATACAATATGATACAGTTGCTCACCATCCACTGACCAAGGCACAACCAGGTGCTGAGAAGTAAGAGTCAGAGCCATGTAGCCCGAGAGCCCCAGCCTGAGGGCCAGAGCCCGAGAGCTGTCACAGCAGATTTCAAGTAAATCCTATCAGCAACAACACTGGGAAAACATAACAAACCCACAACCCCCTCACGAATGAGCCAGCACAGGATTAGCAAAGCAGGTAACGCATGAGTCAGGTAGAGTGTCAGCAAGTCTATGGAAGTAAACAAGCAAGAGAGAAAGAGAGAGAGTAATGTCTCCCAGACCCGCTGCTCACCC
>NW_010256037.1:69421-70961 GCF_000690775.1 Eurypyga helias
TGCCTGTAGCGAGACAGCGAGAGCTGGGAACGCAGCTGCAGTGTCAGAAGCAGAGAAAGACCTTGAATGTCGTGCAGGCATTCCCCAGCACCAGCTAAGAACTTACCAGTACTGCTCTCAGCGTAAATACAGGAACATAGCTTCCTAGCAGCCATGGTAAAGAATATTAACTCTTCCCTGACTGAATGCAGCACATTCTCCACCCTTTATTTCATACCACTTACGTCATGCTTAAGTCCCATACTATCCATAAATTCTCATTAAACCTTCCTCTTTCCCATCCCATCCCACATAGATATCATTCCCTTAGTCTATGAAATACATTGGCAAAATATCCATTACTCCATGACTTCAGGTTCCATCAGGTGTGGTGGTCAATCAGGACAGAAAAGGTGAAGTGTTACACGGTATCGTTGGGTGCCGATGCTCAGGTCAGGCACTTCTGGCAAAGCTGGACCTCTGTAGGTTCAGGTGATCTCTGCCAGAGTGATTCCTACAACACAGATCTCAGAACAAGGGTTATTTGCAGCAGTTAATGTCCATCATGCAATTTAATTCATGGGCTAGTGAATGGGCTAGTGTAGAATCAAATCTCCTTGAGGTACGCATCAGACTTGCCCATCTTCTGTCATTACTCACCAAGTACATCCAGGACCCTGAGAAACAAACAATCCCACGGATGGGTTTGCCTTTGCCTGAGGCAGAAATAACCCAGACAGTATTCCCTAGCATACTTCTGACATGCATTACAGGGACTTTATCTTCTACAGTACACAAAAGTTTTGATTGGGCTGGGCCAGCATGGTTGGCAGATCATCTAGTGTTGAATAACCAGGTGTCTTTTGCCAAATATGTATCCAATTTTTTGAAGGTCCCACCCCCCATTGCTTTCAGTGTGGTCTTTAGGGGATGTGATACGCCCACTCAATGCTGTGCTCTTTGGCCCAAGTGTCTATGAGGCTGTTTCACAAATGAGTCCCATTTTCTGATTCAATTCTTTCTGGGGTCTGTGTCACCACAGGACTTGCCTTTCAAGGCCCAGGATAGTATTTTGGGCTGTGGCATGGGGTACAGGATATGTCTCCAGGCACGCAGTGGTTGCTTCCACCATTGTGAGCACATGGCACTTGCTTTGGAGAGTTTTGGGGAGGGTGATGTAGTCAATCTGCCAGGCTTTACCCTCTTGGTTTGTTTGATGGCAGCATGTCTCACATTCATGAATGAACTGCACAATAATGTCCATGGTCAAGTCCAACCCGCGGTCACAAGTCCATCTGCACGTGGCATTTCTCCCTTGCTTGCCTAGCCATAAACAGCTCACCTTTATGTTGCCAGTCCAGATCTACCTGAGCCACTGCAATCTTAGCAGCCTGATCCACTTGCTGATTGTATCGATGTTCTTCAGTAGCTTGACTTTTGGGTACGTGGATGTTGATGTGACACACTTTGACACCCAAGTTGTCTATACAAGAAGCAGTATCTTGCCATAATGTGGCAGCCCAAGTGTGTTTGCCTCTGTGTTGCCAGTTGCTCTGTTTCC
>NW_010256037.1:71042-71319 GCF_000690775.1 Eurypyga helias
TCCAGGGCCAGCTGGATGGCCTTTACCTCTGCAAACTGACTTGATTCACCTTGGCCTTCAGCAGTCTCTGCAACTTGTCGTGTGGGACTCCACAGAGTCCACACAGCAACTTTCCACCTCTGATGTTTTCCCACCATGTGGCAGGACCCATCAGTAAACAGGGCATATTGCTTCTCATTTTCTGGCAACTGGTTGTATAAAGGGACTTCTTCAGCCCTTGTCATCTCCTCTTATTGTGGCATTCCAAAATCGTTGCCCTCCAGCCAGTCCATGATCA
>NW_010256038.1:0-22398 GCF_000690775.1 Eurypyga helias
ATTCTATGATTCTATGATTCACATTAACAAAAATTAAGATATGTGTATCATATTGAATATCATATTCAAATGTAATATTCAAGCTGTCCCAAAACCCGATTAGCAGAGGGTAAACAAGCAAATGGATCTCTTCCTGATTTTCATCCATACAAACTCCTGCCAAGAAGCAGGAGTGCATGCAGCCCCTAAATCACTGAACGCTGCAGCATGAAGTTACTTTCACTTTTCCCTTCAGTATGGTTTCCTTATGTCTGGGCTCCCCTAAGTCCATGCTGAGAGGTGTTGCCTTTGAACAGAGCAACTTTCGCTATTTCTGTAAATTTACTATGTTAGGTAATCTTGACTTGCAAAATGCAAACTGCTTATGAAAAGAGGTAAGAGAAACTTCTTTATGTGGAACTTCCTCCTTTCTGTGTCCTTATATGTTCCTTTTTTCATCTTCTCAGCACAGGCTCATGTACTTTTCGTCCAGATGACCTGGAGCATCATGTGCTCAACCTGCAACTACCTTTGGGTGTAAGGAAAAAAAAAGAAAGTGAAATGCACTGCTCCCTGCTCAGCTGAGAGTTTGAGCTCTGTCCCTTTGTACACGTCCAGCCTTTCACAACTATGAAACACACACACAAACATCTACTTCAGTATAAAATTAATCAACCTGATAATATTTTCCAGATGGAGAAGAGATTCCATGTGCCCTTTTCCACTCCTTACTTTCACATGCTCACAAGACATCACTCAGGACTGAATTCTAAAATCATGTAGGTGATCAGAACAAAGTGAGAACATACTCTGCTGGTTGCACAACTATGAATTCTTTCAGTTTAGGTCACAGTCTTATCTGATGCATCTTGTGCTAGCTTCTCCAAAACATCTGCCAAAATTACCACCAAATTACCTAGGTTCTTCCTCAAGGACAACGCATCAGCTGCAAGCCCTGAATGTTTTCTCTACAGCAGTAAGAGACTTACACTAGTATATTGACTACATTTTCAATCTGTATTTGAGTTTCAGTTACAGGAAAAAGTTTACATGTATACATTCTCCCACTTTCAAAGCTAAAATGGACAGAAAAAGGGAAACTAGAAAAATTAGGTGATTAAGTTATACATTATATCACCAGCCAACAACTTAACCTGATTTCATCTTTATTAGGGAACAGCAGAGCACAGTCAGTCTTCACTGCAGTTACAAAGACCTAGTGAACTTAAAAAACTTAAGTTTGGGATTCACTTGCCATAGTGACTTTTTCTCATTAATACTATGTTTATCCGAGTCTCACTCTTAAGAGTTTTTTTTCCCCTCTGGTTTTGCTTTTTGTGTGTGTGGGAAAGGAGACAATTTTCACTCCAAATAAAGCACAGCTTTAAAAGGGTAAATCTGCCAAAGCAGCTTATGTTCAGCATTGCTGGCAATCAGCCATCAATTCTGTCCAGTCACTGAGGAAAAAAAGATTTCTGTAGAACAGATGATCAGCATCCTGTAGCACTGGTTCAAGACAGGATGAAAGAGGTCATGTGAATGCAGCATATGGCTTTCAGTGACAAGCTATTGAGTTGTATCTTTAGATCTCAGCATCTCAGGTTAAATGTGTCTGTGCCGTATTATAAATCTGGATGACTTTGCCTAAACATAATCTGAATCAATAACGACTGCACAGTCTTAATTATATGCAAATATCAGCTATTAACAAGCTTTTAATTATTTCTGGTTCTGCAGCAAAAAGGTAAAATTACTGAAATTTAGGTAATGTTAAAATAACTTGCTCTCATTCAAGTCAATTATTAGTAAAAGGTGTAATGAAATTAGAGGTTTTGAAAGTGTAAAGGACTCCAAGCAATAGGTTTTAGTAAGAGAAGCCAGAGGAAACCGGAAGGTAACAACTGACTAGTCTAATTACATGGACCCAGGGCTTCAAATTATTTGGAAACTGAAGTAATGACCTAGAAAATGAAGCCCCTTTATCAGGAAGGGAGAAAAAAAAAAAAAAAAGAAGAATAACTTCTTTATAACAGACTAATGAAGAGTTCTTGCTGTATAATTCAGAACTCATTGTCAGAGCAAATGCAAGAGAATGTTGCAGGATCGGGGAAGCACAACCCAGCATCCACCCATCACCCAGTAATTAGCAGTCACATCCTGACAGAGCACAAGCAAGTAATGATGGTATTGACATTTTGATTGTACTCAGAACTAACATTACTTTTTCAGATGAAAGGCTTCCTTTTGAGTGTAAAGATTTTGAAACAGAATACCGAGACCATAGTCAGAAGTGCAGGGTGGGTTTGTCACGGAGGCAGGTCCTCGGAGGAATGCAGATACGCTTTGCTTGCAGATGTTGTACAGTGCCTCCACAATAAATTAGTAGAATAAAACCAAGCTTTAGGGTAAACATGCTCTTAGATGTTGATTGAGACTGAGACAGTTCATAACTAACAGCAGCTAAAACTCGTCATGGTACTTTTTATGTTTAGAGATGTAACACAGCTTCTCTCGCCATTTCCATTTTTCAAGGCAATGTTATTGCTGTTCTCCATATCCAATCTCCTTTCCTCACTAATTTTGTTTTCAACATTTCCACCTATCAGAAGGCTATATAGGTTCCTTTTGTTTCATTTCACTTTTACTTTCACTTCTACGTGTATTCCTATGTGGTAGTTTGTTCTTTCCTTGAAAATTACTCGTGGCTTTTAACCTAACTTGTAATCACAAGTTTATCTTGATAGTAGATGCAAAGAAAAGATTAAAAGACTTGTTAATTTGTTTTGGTTTTTTGGTTAGTGAGGTTTTTTTCTCTGTGTGTGAAATGAACTTTTTCTCTTTAAGGCCATTTAATCTTGCACTCAGCTCTGATTTCTGTGCTTTACACTTTTTGCTTTGGAAACAAGAAGTAGCTGTGTCCAGAATTCGGATCAATCATGTACAATAATTTCCTTCCCTACAAAGACAGGTCAATGCACATTTTCAGGTAAGATTGTTTATCTCCTTTTGCATTACCTATGACATTACCACAGTTCAGCTTGATACTTTTAAACTTCTTCGTAAATTGGTGAGAAGAACCTGAGCTCCTTAATCACTGGCACTGATGTTATGTTAGTTAAATACTTCACTGAAGTCTGTAAGAGAAATGACAGATTCCAGACATGGTCTGATTCAGAATACAAATCTGCTGGCAGCTTACATTTCAGTCAGAGAACAACCATTGTATTGTCATGCCTGTTGTTTTAAATGGCTGCATATTTGTGACTATGAGGTTTGCCATTTAACTATGCCAACATTTGGTTTTTTTAATTTAAAAATGTTTGGTTCCTAACATATAATGTAGAAAGCTTGAAGAATATATACTGTTGAAACTTACAATGTGACTCTTCAAATATGCAGCTGAATGCACAGGTTGCAAATTTTTAAGCCTATTTTCAAGCTACTTCCTACTCCTGATGGCATTGTTTCCACTATTTTGGGCCTTCAACAGGAACTACCAGCTACTAATAATAAAAAGAAATAGCTATTAGTAGCTACCAGTATGTACATGTGCACCTGATCTCTATTAGTAGATAGATGTGCATCTGATTTGTAGGTACAAGCTGATACTTAACCAACTCAGCAGAGTTTTAGGATCTGATTTATCCTTCCTGACTGCAGTAAAGGCCACATTGCATCCTACATTTTCATAGCAGCAGGCAAGAATGAGACCTTCCTCTGTTTCAATTCCCATCTGGATAGTGGTATTAACCATCTTTACCACCCTGTGCTACTTCATTACCTATTTGCATACCTCCTTCAAAATCCAACAGACCCCCAAAAAATTAGAAAAGAAACCTTGACTACTTAAGAATTAGCACAGTGGCATACCATTATCTAATCTCATTCATAAGTGTATGCAATTTCCTGTTCCAAACTGAAGATTTCTTACTGACAAATATAAATATGAAGTGTAATTTTTTTGCAGAGACACGTTTCCCCAGTGAACAGAGGATTTGAATGAGCCAGAGATCTCAAACACAAGCACAGAGACAGTGAGCATGAACTATTAGTCTCTTAGAAACTAGATGTAAACACAACAATTAACTGTTCATGATTCTTTTTATTTATTCAAATAAATTCTGGCAGTTGGTCACACCTCCAACTTTCTTAGTAACCACACAAATGAAAAGGCAGGCTCAGGATTATGAAAGAAGAATTATGCAATGAGGCTGTGTACAAGCTCACCGAAGTGTCCAAACAAAAGGCGATTTTAGAAAGCAAGACCAAGAAAGCAGATTACATAACTAAAGCCTTCTCCCTTCCACAATACATTGCGACGGAAAAGCAGCATATTTTCTGCTCCTGAAACAGTCAGGCAGCCAGAAAAAGCCAAAATGGAATTCTGCCTCTTTGGGAAGCAGAAAGCACACAGCTCACAGTAAGATTCAGAGGTTTGTATTCAAAATAGTTTTAATTTACATGTAAAACAGGAATCCAATCTCTGATTACAGTTATGTTTGTTTGGTAAGATGGATATGTATTTTAGAAATGTAAACAAGGTTGTCACATGGCTTGTGTCATGTTCATTATATAAAAGTGAAAAGAACAAAATTAGTAGTTCCAGGATAGCCCACAGATGTTATCTCACAACTTGATAAGTAAGTATTTAGGTTTAGAAATATTAACTATGTTGAGGGTATGAAATACATTTGAAAACCATGTATTTCTGAATGCTAGTACCACTGAAGGCTTTTAATCCACATTATTTACCTGTTTATAGGTCAGTTCATAAAGTACTTATGACTTCGAAGAAATGCATCTTCAGAGGTGTAAAAAAATGCACATCTTACCTTTTCATGACAATATCTATCTCTAGATGCCCAAACGTCTTTTCAAATCTTATTCTTCCTGCATTGCACAACTTTAGTAACGCAAAGAAGCCAGAAATCCAGGTTAATTAGCCTTATGTCCTGTCTAATCAGTCTCAAATCAGGGTATGATTATCCATGTTTTATTACTGCAACTCACATCTGCTAGCAAAGCCTTATGCCTGGAAGACCTCTGCTAACACAGCAGCTTGATCATGTTTGCTTTTTCATGGATTTGTGATTGATTATTGGATGGTCTCACCTCTGTCTCTCCTGTCCACAAGCCTGGCTTTTGGCTTCTTCAAGTTATTACCTCATCCCACCACAGCCTGAGTTTCTGTAACAACACACTGCACTAGGGAAAAAAATGCTGGCTGGGCTGCAAATCTCCCAAACATTTGAGTCCTCATTTGGATGTGAGCACAGGCTTTGTGACTCCCATTAAAAGGTATTTCTTGTCCTTCTCACTGTAACAAGGCCTATCAGCTTCACCCATGTGTGAACGGAACAGCAGCATCCAGGCTGCAAAACAGCACTCAGGCACACAGCCAATCCAACTAGTACCAGAGTGAGTGGGCTGGTACAGTGACTGGCTTATTAGTTCCTAATGGTTGTTAATTGGTGATGCTGATTCTCAATTCCCTCTTGAAAAAAACCAGAGTGTTTCTGAACTACCTAGTGGAGCTAAACAGGTGATGGTTTTCATGGTGGTTGTTGTCAGCAAGAGTCAAGTAAGAGTTGAGTCAAGTCAAGTATCTGCCAGCTCTCTACTAAACAAGCATCAGTTTGCAGTCTCAGTTCTGACTCAATACTGGGAATGGCTGTACCACTTGAACCTGGAAAAGCCTAAGGACATCTTGGCAAATGAGATATAAAATAGAAACCCTGTCCAAAACAAACAGAACAAAGAGATGGGCCTTTACAGAAGCTCAACTGTAATAATGGTTTACTTTAATTTACTTGGGAAAAATGAAAGCACAGTACAAAAACTGTATTACCACAAATAACCATAATTTCTTGTCAAGACTAAACACTACAGTCTCCATTCTTAAGTGAGCTTTTTTCTTTTTTTCACTTATTATGCACTATAAATAATCAAGTAAATGCTTTGCTACATTGGCTTGGCCTCGTATCTTCTTGAATACTGTGATCTTGTATGTAAGTGTTCTCTTTCCCCTCCAAGACCGGAAAGCTAACAGTAATACTCTTTGCCTACTATTGCTGTTATAGTTCATTCCCTTCACCTTATGGAAAGAAGATTTTTCCTTTGTTTTAATGAGCTTAAGATAAAGCCTTTACAGAACAGCTGCTGCATTCAAAAGGTTTGGAAATGAGCGGCTGTCTTGCAATAGCACCTTGACTGAAGAGGTACAGAAAGTCCACACCAACATACGGTCCCTGGCGCTGTTATGGTGAAGAAGTCGTACCTCTCCAGGTACGCTAACGATAAACTCCAAGCAAGGCGGTGGAGGCATGACAGCCTATGCCATTCCGACAAGCTACACCAACTGTCCTGTATGAGTCAGGTACAGAAAGCATAGGAGCTGTATACAATGTGTGTGCAGGCCTTTGGCATCTCTATAAGGGAACACTGAATTTTCCCTGGGAATTAAAGTGGCGTAACTAAAAAGCAACTTGGTGATTTGTGTAAACTGAACTTTAGCTCTCACTCCACAGCAACAGCTGTGCAGTTACAAGACATTATTAAATGTTCCAGATATATCTCATATTAGGGTGAATACAGTGACAGTTTTTAGCTTGGAGATTCACAGGTTTTGCAGGTTTGTGCCACAAGCCTAACAGTGTTATAAAGAGATTACATACATTCTCCATAGGCACTTAAAGCAATGTGCACCACTGAGGGCATAATCCTCTTAAAAGTACTAAAGACTAGGTAACAAACACTGAAATGTAATTACATAAAATCTAGTGAAATTACAGTAAAAGAAGCTTCACAGATTATGTCTCTATTTAATATGTTAAGGTTTACATTCCATTTAATGAAACTCCAAACAACATTTCACATCGCTATATGCTAACAATGACGACTCCTCAGTAAGGAAAGCATGAGAGTGAGCTAAACAGAAGAGAGGGGAGAGCAGGTTGAGGTGTGGGGTCTTGGCCTCCAGGCAGGCTGTGCCAGGGCTGGGCTGGGCCCCAAAAGAACCATCCTCACCGGGTAGTAACTTGGTGTTACTCCTTCCTACACTCTTACCTGGAGATTATTTATCCTGAAACACTGTGATGCTTTTCTACTAGCTCCCTAACAGTCTGATAATGAATTAAAATAAACACTGAGAACCCAAAATAAACCAGTGTCTGTTTCAATGGACAGGATAGAGATTAGCTTTTACATTTTGCCCTAGTTCCTTCACATACCTTCTGAAAAGAACATCGTATATGGACTGGCCCCAAATTCAAGTCTACTAACAAATGGGAGGGTGTAAAAGGGGAAATCAAACATACACTCCCAAAACCAAGCAACCAGAATTTACCTATGAACATTAGCTGTTCATATAACTGATTGCATAATTATGCAATAGTTATGCAGTTACAACTTCTTATAAAACATATATTTCAAGCAACTCTTCATACTTTACTATGGAGAAATAAATTGCAAAGAGCTATGGAAGTTTTTTTGGTGGGTTTGGTGTTTTTTTCTTTTTTGTTTTTAGTCTTTCTTCTTCTTTAAAATAGACGATTGGATTCTTAATAAGTTGTTGACACTTCCCTCATAAGGCTCTTTCTCATCTTAGATGAAAGACAGAACAAGAAGCCTGTTTTCTTGCACACAGTAATAGACGATTCACTTGGATACATACAACTGCCATCTAAAAAACCTCAGTGTGAGTCTAAAATTAGATTTCTGTGATGTGACTCATAAGGAGAAGCTTTGTGACAGAAACTAGGGTATTTTTAAGCAAATGAAGTCTAAAGTACAAAATAAAAACTGAAATAGTCTAGAAATAGTCTACAGAATAAATTGCTAATATCTGTTAAGTGTTATTTTTTTATCTGTGTGTTTTATCTGCCTTCAGTATAGTCTCTGTGGTATATTATTATCCTGATAATTAAAGGTGGTGAAGCTTCTGATTTCCACAAAACAAGATTACAAGTAAACGGTAGAACTTTCTCACTGAAATATTTTGCTTTTACAATACAGAATTCTCTACATCAGTGTGCAAGCATGGCCAGCAAGAGTTTCTCTACAAAACTATTTTAATGCTCATTAATTTGTAACTAAGGACAGGAGACACATCCTTCTGCAATTTTCTGTACCTCTAGTATTAAAGAAAAAAAGCCCAGAGATGGCATTCTAAAAGGGAAGGTTATTTATGATGATGAAAATTTGCTGTGTTCAAATCTAATAATACACCAAAATGTACAAGATGTATTGTAGGAAGATATTACAGCACAGCTGTGAGAAGGTAAAGCTTAATTTTCCAAGCCTGCAGTATACTCTAATATAAACAGGAAACAAATTACAAGTCACAAAACAAGCAAATGACAAACATCACAACCTGCACAGAAAAGCCTGACATCATAATACTTTGAAGATATTCTGCTTCCTGATACCCCCTAACCCAACACTATTACTAAATTACTGTCTATGAGCCTGTCAGAATAGAGGAGGTGCTCTCAGAAATACATCATTGTAATATCTTCCTTCTCAAAATCATCTTCACTAAACCCTAAAATTGACACGTAATTGTTCATATTTAGACTTCTTGAAATATCACCCTTTTCACACCAGTAACAAATATGGCAGATGTTATTTTAAGATAAAGTCTTAACTAAAAGCAGTTTTTGAGGCTCATATAGGGATTTATCACAACCAACATTAAACAGCTGCTGTGTGGATGCCTACACATGAACTTGTCAAACAAGACTGAGCAGAGTGGAGCTGCTAAAGAGATGTTCATATAAAACACAATCCGCCTGACATATTTTGGATACCCACTGTATTTCAGAAGCACCTTTTCTAATCACTGCCTATAAAACTATTCAAAAAGAGTATTTTCCTCTTGTATTTTGCCTCCTGCATTTTGTGTAATGACTTCGGTCCTCAGTGTTTTAATAGTATCATATGAGAAAAATTTTAATTTTCTGAACTGTCTTCCTCCAGACCCAAATGAAAGCGGTCTCAGTGTAAGACACTACCAGGCCAGCCATTTTCTGCCCTAAATATGTACTTTATCCCAGATGAAAGCTGAAAAAATATGTTGATTCTTCTTAAATAGTAAGTGAAATGCAAGTAGATGTTTGTCATTTATACCACCTATATGATCTTTAGTGCTTTGTATCTTGGCTGACCATCAGCCAAGTGGAAAGGAGAGCACAGATCAGCTTACCAACCTGTGAGAACTATGCTGTGATCACTGAAAGTGCAAGCAGGAAAAAAAAGTAAGTAGGAATATGTTGATTTACATTACATTATTAATTTTGGGAGAAAAATCAGTAAAGTGTAAGCAATGAAATGGCAATATTGACTTAAAAAATGTTTATAAAACCATAATTTAAATAACTAACTTGGAATTTGTTAACAAAGGAGAAAAAAACCCTAGAAAACAAAAAATAGGACCATGCTTCACTGAAACAAATACTGCATTGCACAGACTGCCCCAGGGCTGTGTTCTTCTTGAGAAAACCACAAAATGAAAGCTAACTGCAATCAAAAGAAAAATCAAATGGTTTTTTCACCAAGACACTTATTGCTCTATATGATAAAACATTCTAACACAACATGATACCTAGAATTCAGTGCATACTTTAGTCATTTGGGCTACTAGTGAAGTGTTTTGATTGTATCCTTTCCCGTGTTTTTCCAATACCTACAGGCAGTCCAGAAATTCTTGTTGCCAGCTATACGTTGGATTATTACTATTGGATACATGGGTCAGAAGAAACCTGAAGTGGATTCTCAAAGGACTTGTTCCTGTATGCACAAACCAGAATTAAATACTTCTAGCAGCAGTGATTTTACAGCTAGCCTTATCAACTGTTCTTATCCAATGTTAACTAATATTTAACCTGAATATCTCTGGCTGCAACCTAACCCTTTCACATGTTTTTGTTGTAGTAAATGAAAACACTTGATCTCTTTTCTTTTTCTTTTTTACCTTTTCATGAGTTTTTCAGCTACAGTGGTTTTTTTCCAGTTGTCTTAGCTTTCCTACATAAACCTTATATTTTCGTATTTTATTCTGATAGAATATTAACTTAAATTTTCTCACACAGAAAACCCCAGCATTGAAATGCTGCTTGAATTCCTCCTGTTCAGTAACATGTGGGCACTAACATTATTCAGATTCCCAACTCATCGTTTAGATTTACTTGGCCTTCAGGTCATATATTCTACAGTCAATAGAGTCAAAAGAGTCCATTTTCCTTTAATGCACTGCCAATGAGTAATGAATTGCCAGAGTTACAACAAGACTTGCTCACCTGAGAGACTATAATTTACAGTGGCATCCTTTGTAAATCAAGAATCTTCTAAATCAACAAAAGCTTCAGGAATCTAGCGGAGACATTTCAGAGAGCGCATGATGACAAAGGCAGCAGCAGCAGGAGGCCTACATGAAACCACTTTACATCAGCAAGCTGGACAGAAGGAAACCAGGGCAGTATTTGTGATGCAGGGGTAAAACTCAACTGTGCAAATTGTGCAGCATGCCCCTCCTGACCAAGTGTACCTTTTCAGTTTCACTCACGTGCACAAATATGATCTTGCAGATGATAAAACAGTAAATGGCACGGCAAGGTGACATCCTGCCACTTGCCTTTTTGCCAGGAGCACGTCTAAACTCTACAGATCAATTTTAAGCTGGTTCAGGTCTAAGGAAAGAGGAGAAAGAGCACTGGTGGAAAGAAAGCTGGGAAGATGAACACAGTGAATTGAGGTAACTTTCAGTTGCAGGTATCTGTTAAATCAGCTCCGCTTAATGTTAAACCGTGGCTCTTGGCCCTGTTGACTTAGAGAGAAAACATCCAAAGAAACATGGCCCTGAAGGTACATATTAACAAAGTGCCTATCAGCTAAATAGAAAAAAAAAAAAATCTACTGTTTTGGTAAACTTTAGGAGGAAAGGACGCGGAGAAGGAAGGACAATCCAGGAGAAAAATCAACCCACAACATCGTGTGAATAGTGCTACTATAAGGAAGGCATTAAGATTACAGATGATACTCAACTGTAAGTAACATAAAACAAGGACTGGATTTGCTAGTTTGACCTGTGTGAAATGAAGCTTTTCAGGAGTGTATGAAGATCACTAGAACTATAGCTCCTTTCTGTCATAATGAATCTTCATGAATGACCATGTTGCTTGCTTACCCGTCATAGATTTTCATAGATTCATAGAATGGTTTGGGTTGGAAGGGACCTTAAAGATCATCTAGTTCCACCCCCCCTGCCATGGGCAGGGACACCTTCCACTAGACCAGGTTGCTCAAAGCCTCATCCAGCCTGGTCTTGAACACTTCCAGGGATGGGGCATCCACAACATCTCTGGGCAACCTGTTCCAGTGCCTCACCACCCTCTCTGGGAAGAATTTCTTCCCGATATCTAATCTAAACCTCCCCACTTTCAATTTAAACCTGTTACCCCTTGTCCTATCACTCCGTGACCTTTGTAAAAGTCTCCCCGTGTCCCGTCCCCCCCCCCAGCTTCCTTGTAGGCCCCCTTCAGATACTGGAAAGCTGCAATGAGGTCTCCTCAGAGCCTTCTCTTCTCCAGGCTGAACAAGCCCAGTTCTCGCAGCCTTTCATCATAGGAGAGGTGCTCCAGCCCTCTGATCACCTTTGTGGCCCTCCCTTTTCCTACATAATGAAGTGTTTCTACAAGGACTTTACAGAAGCCCAGCCTACCCACAAGCCCAAATGAGTTTAAGAGCCTAATAAGAACAGTGGTGCAACCAAAAACCAAACAGAAAATAGAGAAGAAATTTTTTATGCTTTCATATAATTTGTAGAGCTTGAAGACAACAAAGTGATTGTCTTACAACAATTTAAACAATATAATGTTACATTTTGTACACCCTAGAACTGGTTTTACTGAATGGAGTTAAAATGGTTAACAGTCTCAAAATATTAATGATACCAGAGTAATTTAATTGGGGTGGCATATACGTTAGGATTGTCACGCAGGCCCTATTTTTGTAATCCATTATAGATAAGGACAAAATGTCCTAATTGAATAAATGGACCACCCAATAATGAACGCAGTGCCACTCAGAAAAATCTCTACCTACCACAGACTACTAAATGAGAAATTGGAGGAAACAAATAGAGGGAGGGAAAAGTGGGAATGAGAAAAGCCTGCAGTACTAATATGACACAGTGACTGTTCAACATCACCTTATAAGCCAGAGATAGCTAGTCAGCATACAGGAGTGACAAAGGTCCAGAAGACGGGGACACTGGCTTTTTTTCAGAACAGAATGTGCATGACTGCAGTTTACTTGTAGCAGTCTAATACTTACAGAAAATACTGAATTACATGATGACAGAGATGAAAAATGGTGTAAGGGTTTTAACTAGCTTGTTTTCCAGCATTCCTTGCTGAGATTTTTGGAAGTATTAAAAATGCTGTAAGAATTTCTAGTGTATATAGAGCAGCTATAATACTAGTGAAACTTGCTCTTCCTATAGGCCAAGGAGCAGTGCTTTTGTGCCAACTGGCATTTAATTCCCTGAGAAATCCCAAAGACAAACCCAAGAACGTCACTCAAATTGGTGGTGTACACCAGTTCTGCTTGGGTTTTGTGAGTGCCTTTATAATATGAAGAAGTAAACTAAGAAGCATAAAGTACTGTAGAAAACCTTGATCTGTGCTAGCAAGGAATAAATTATGCAGTGACAGTGACACTAAAGGATGTCATCAGTTAGTTCTGTAGTACCACAAGGATGCTTATGCTTAAATTCAGCAATGAAAAATAAAATCAGGTGTCATCTCTATATTCTCGTGCTTAAATTCAGCAATGAAAAAAAAAAAAAATCAGGTGTCATCTCTATATTCTCTCAGCTTCCTGTAGTGAGGAGAGATAGGCATTTCAAAAACTGAATTATACCTTTCTTAAACACCTGCCTTAGGTTGCATTAGCTCCTGTAGCAGTCACACCACCATTTATGTCCCTGAAAGCCTGACTTGCCTAACCCAGGGGGGCAGACCTGGCAGCCCCTGAGCATCAAGCAGGGCAGCACCATTCGAGTGAGCACCAGGGGAAGGATGAGCAGTAAGCAGAAGACAGTGGAAAGATGTCACATGCAGCTAATGGGATGTGTATAGCAGAACAGTGAGATGGCTTCTGTGCATTTATACCTACCTTTTTGATTATAAGTAACCTTTCCTCAGATATGCCCTGCCCCCTGCCTTTAAAGTGGTAAGGCTGCTCTTTTCTGCAACTCTTGCGTATTATACAGGTTCTAAATTTCCCAAAATTAAAATATGTTAGGAAGTATTTTTGCTTCAAAAACATGCCCTTCTTAATTAAAATTCAAGTGATAAGGGATCATACTCCTTCTGGATAGGCCTGTCTCTCTCTCCTGAGTGCAGACTGAGCTATAATGAATAGCCCCATGTCTCGGTTTTTATTAGGATGACAGGTATGATGAAGTTAGTGATGATAAATCTTACTATCTCCTGTGGCCTGCCTGGCCCAGACTAAAAGAGTGGATCCTCCACTCTTCTGGGCAGAGAGTGCAATACTGCAACAAGCCTTTGCCTGGGTGCCAAAGGATGAGATGAGTTGCATACACACTTGCATACAAATCTGCAGCCCAGCACGCTGCACGCCTTTATGATTGTTTGTCCCAAGTGGATTCCTGAGGCAGTGATATGATGCAGTCTTAATTCAAAAACTCTAACATTTGCAGAGTTTATTGCAAGTGCCATAATCACCAACAAAGGGAAGTGGCTGGAAAAACAAAACGCCACCATAACCAACTCTGTTGGTCTCTAACAGTTTTTAGGAGAGCTGCTGTAACTGCATTCACTGGCAGTATATACAGCAGAGACTTCAAAGCTGGTGTTGAGAATCTCGCTGAAGAGTGGTATTTTTCTGGGTTTTCTTACACCCCCTCACCACAAACACTGGTAACCTGTGAGGTGAATACAAGACAGCGATGTGGAAGAGGGAGCATAGCTTGCTTTACTTCTCTCCCTCAATCCCAATGAATTCCCAGCACTGACTTCCTGCAGCACTCTCTGACAGTGTCCCACAAGAACAACTCTCCTGTCTCAGCTTACAGCCAGGTACAAAACAGGTGTTGTAGAGCACAACTCCTGCTCGGCACTGACTGAGGATCACTCAAACCACCTCTGTTCCTATTCACCGTGAATACACTCTCACCTTGAGTTATGCACCCAGCTCCAACTGTACCGATTCTGGGCTGCCATGAAAACACACCAAGAAATATCTGTGTTCCTATGTCTATACCTCTTCCTGTTTCAGCTGACTGTAATTTCTGAAAGGTAGAGGAACCTTAATTTACAGAGGCTAAGGTAGTCGCAGTGCAGATTGCCTGTTCATCCATAATGCAGAACTACAGACTAAAAAAAGACTTAGGCTCCAAGCACTCCAGTCTTGACATAGGTGAATTATTTATTGAAATAGTGCTTCTTAAGCAAAACTCACTTCCTAGCAATACCAAGCTGAGAAGCAAAGAATCCAGTTACAGGTATGACTTCAAACTAACACACAATGCCAAATCTACATTTCGTTCACACATTTTCTTCTAAAGTGTCTTAAGAGGTCACAATTATTTTTGCCTAATTTCCCAAAAGGAAAAAACCCACAAACATATAGCCAACTGAACTAGATATCAGATTTCACCACAGCAAAATATGTAAAAATTAAAAACAATTATGTAAAATAACCATAGTGCAAATAAACAGAACAGCCATTTTTTCAGCAAGTTTTATAGATGTTTAGAAAGTTAGTACATAATAATTTGATAATTAAACAGTCCACATGCTCTGTAAATATCTCCTGTGGCATCCCCCTTACTCATTGCTTCAGAGTACTAGCCTGGATATCATCCCTGATCCTTTCCTTTGCAATGTGCCTTCATAACCTTCAAGCACCTCTGCCATTTCTCGTATGCATTTTTTTCATATTCCTCAGCAGAGCACTCAGTTTCATAATTATGTCATTTCTTGCTCCAAATGTCTGTTTTCCTCTGGAATCCTTGTTAGTAACCTGAATTCTTTTAAATACATAGTACTCTGAGATACATAGAAAATATACAGAGCCCTGCTTGTTCTGCAAGCAGTGTTGCCTCACTGTACCCTTGCACTCTGTCCTTTATTTGTGTCTACCTGGACTGTCTTATCCTAATCTTTAAACCACAAGTTCTCTGCGCAGTGACTATTTCCTCGCTCTATGCTTGTGGGCACTTAGAAAAACCATTGTCCAAGATTGTGGCCTAAGAATTAGCATGCACAAAAAAAGCAAGGAAAAAGATAATAGCTATACAAAAAGTCTGCAGAACATTAAGCAGCTGTACTTTGGAGTTGGAAAAGTGCTGTAGCAGGCCTAAATTGGACAGACTCTGAATCTTTATTTATTGTCATATTGATCTACTGAGGCTACATGGAAATTATGCATGCTATTTGTACCTAGTGGCTGGGATGCTGAGTTCAGATACCCTAAACTAAAAACAGAAAATGAAAGGAAAATCCATGGAATAATAAAGTTTCTAGATTTAGAAGATGCAGAAGGGGTAGCGAAGGTTCTGTGCATATAAGCTTTTGTCAAAGTCAGTAGGAGCTGGTGCGTAAAGAAAGGAAGAGGTCAGGGATTTATGATTAAGTTTAGGTTTCACTCCTGTTAGCTTATACAGCCACACTGACAATTTGTTTCTAGTCAACAGCATCATTTGAACAATAACATACATTCTCAATGCAAGCTTTTAGCTGCAGCATTTATATGTAGGACTTCTAAAAACATAAGGCAATACTTTTATTTAATAATGCTTTATTAGAAGAAACTAAAAAATAATTAATAATCAATGAATACTGCAAAGACACCCAATGATATGTTATCTAAAAGGTCACCAACTACAGCATTAATAATTAGCTCACTGACCTATGTATTCTTCAGTGCTTAACAACATAATGAGGTAGAGGTCTCATCTGGACACAACAAGTCTTGCTAAACTAATAAATATTAGTTTATCAGTAAAGCAGATCAACCTGTAGACTTCAAAGCTGAGAGGAGGATAAATACAATTTCTATTCTCTTTTCTATGAGAAAACTGATGCACACTCAGGTCACGTGGGAGAAACAGAACCAAAGTCTCATAATTTTCTATTTAGTGTCCTGTCCCATGGATCCACATTCATAATGTCAGCTGCTTTTAAACACTAACATTAATACTGTACCAAAGGAACCATATAATCAGAGCCCTTCATACTAAAAATATTTTCCAGTATGTAAGTTCCGAACAGTTATTAAACTTGAGAAATATTGTCCTGACTGTGTACTACAGAAAAAACAGGAACCTCCATTTATAAACGGATGGCAGAGCGCACCAGCCCCAGTCTCTTACCTTGAAGTCGTTGCATGACATTGGCAATATCTCTAGATCTTGCCACTAGTCGGGATGAAGCCATGATCTCTCCTGCAGCGAGTCCACTTCCCCTGCCAGAAGTCTCCCTCCGAGCACAATGAGGATCTTGGAAGGCTTCTTTGCAGCTCAAAGCCCTCAGTCCTGGCAGAGCATGCCTGGGGCAGTCGGATGCCTCCTGTCCAACTCCAGCCCACACAGGGCTGGGGAAGAGCACTGGCAAGCAACCTCAGCGCCTGAGAAAGAAAGTACCAAGGCTTAGAGGAAACTTTTACCAGCTCTGAAAGACTAACTCTTGAGTCTTAACAGCTATTTTAACACATAAAGAGTGGTATGTTTTGTGCATACTATACACCCCAGCCAGAGACACAATTAATGCTGAAAGCTTGCTTGGCAATCATCAGCGGAATGAAGCTGCAAAAACAAATCATTAAAAACAATTGGCAATGCATCAGACATCAATGCTCTTCTGAGGATGCTTGTGGATGTTGTTTTAGAAATAACAATAATGTTATACACATTAAAAGCAATACTTATTAATGTCAATAATATTAGGCATAAAGGCAGAAAAATGAAACTACTTGTAAAATCCAAAAGCTGTACAAGACTCATTCTATTTCATCATGCTAGAGAGGAGCATGTAATAGCAACCCATTGATCTGGATAGTTCCTAGTTCCACTAGACTATGTGCTCTAATCTGAAATATTGAGATTCACATACTTTATTATTAAATAGAATTGTATCTACATTTACTTTTCTAGTGTATGTTCATGTGTTTTGGGTCATTTAACATCAAAACCTATGAACTAGAACTGCTAATAAACACTGTTGTAACTATAGTAAGATCTACGTGACTAAAATTCTGGTCTTAAAAAAAAATCAAATTAGATTCTTCAAATAATGTTATCAGTAACACCTTATCTTTTGAGGAACAAGTACATGTATGTATAGACCTGCTTCCCCATTAAGAATGAACTGAGCATATCAACACCAAGAATAATTGTATTCATACTACACACACAGAGTGCATCCCAAATTCATGATGATATGTAGTTGATCAACATCATGAGATGGCATTGTACACTCTCCTCTTTTCCTGGCCTCAAGGTCTGTCAGAGAACAGAGTCCTCCAGCATCAGGCAGACAAGCCTTTAGGTTGCACAGCTTTAGGCATGCTGGGCTGTCCCAAAGGACCTTTGTCAACAAGTAAGGGCTGCCAGAGGAAATCACATTTCAACATTTCCCTTTCTGACCCTTCAAACCCTACCTGACCAAAGGAACTCCCTGCTTCCCCTCTAACTGATGTTTTCATTGCATGTTTGCTTTGTATTTTGGACACATAAGCACTGCTCAGGCCATTAGACACAAACCAGCTTTAGATCAGTGGAGCTGAGGGAAGCACAGTTCTGATGGATCAAGGTGCCGAACAGACCGTAAAGTCCACCTGTGTGCACCGGCTGTGCTGTTGCGGTACCAATACCCACTCCAGCCACATTACATCTATTTCTGTGTATGTCTGGATGCTCATACTGCCACGCTCTTCTCACACATGACTGCTCCCTCCTCCAGAGACTTCCTCCCTTCCCTCCCCCTTCCTTTCTCCCAGGCTTCGCCCTGCACCCTTCTCAGGGCGCATAGAGACTGTGCATTATCAGTCACCATTTCCAAAACATGGAAAGGCAACCTGGCAGCTAGGAAGCCTCACCCCTGCAAAGGTTAAGCACAAGATGCCCGCTATCACGCCTCTTGGCTGCAGGACCTGCTGGGGCTGATGGTCCCCTGGCACTGCTGAATCACTGCACAAAGCATCAGCAACCAGAGCTCTCCTCCACAGCTAACACCAACGAGCACCCAACTTGGTGGACCAGAAGGAAGAGGAGGTTTTCTGTTACTCATGCCCGTGTACGTCAGCTTCATTTCCTATGCAATATTTAAACGAAACACCAGGTTGTCCAAATCAGAAACACTTGTAGCAAAGTGGCTTAAACGAAGCCTTGTTTCCGCAGCAGTGGCACTGCTAACATTTTAAGTAGTGAGATACAGCAACTTTTAATAGCAAGCTGCTAGACTAATTGTTGGGCAGAGATAAGGGGTATTAAAAATGCCTCGTCTGACTGGTTTTTGGCTAACAGCAGTAACAATATCAGGGTACCAGCCCACTCACACCGTGACAGAGCTGGTGTAAATCAGCTATATGTGAGCAGATTTAGAAGATGCTGATCCAACTCCAAGTTAAAAGTGTCTGGGAAACTGTAATGAAGATCTATGTTCAATCTGCTCACACAGCAGGCTGAGTCACTGTGCAGCAATAAATGGCAGACTTGCAATTAATAATTTATCTAAATGATATTAAATTATATGCTGCATAAGAAGAATCTGCGGTTCTAAATATTGCTCATCATTCAAAGGCGCCTTTGCAAGCAGTGGGAAATAACTCATTTAAAGAGGACACGAAGTTACTACAGGTGGGAAGGAAAGATTCTCATGTGCACCGTCACCTCCATCGGCAGAAAACCACAGCTCAGAGCACAGCAAAGACATCAGTGAATGAGATGAAATGAAGCTTCACACGCCCTTTGCACCTGTCTCCCGCTAACATTTAAAGCTCCACAGAACAAGAAAACCTAGATGCACATCCAGCTATTCAGTGTAACACAGAAGGGAAATTTTTTTCTGACTTCTACAGATAGTAAAAGCCTGCAACAAAAGACCTTTTTCTTACTGAAAGATTATCTTTTTCATATGTTTAAGCATTAAAATCTTAATTAAATATTGTAATATCTGTTACACAAAATCATCTGTAATAAATGGAATGACTTTTTCATTTCAGTGCTGGATACAAAGAAGTATCTTCAGATGGATGTTTTCAAAATCCACAGATTCTTAGAAAAGTATATGGCTTAAGTCTTATAAATCTTAGCCTGTGATAAACCTGAAGGACTATACAAGTTATTCCCTGCATTAGCATTCAACAAGTGATTATTCATTATCATTAATTATTAATTTTTTGGTCTGAACATACAGGGAATGAATACACAAAAGTGAAACTGAATGGTTTTACATATAAATGAGATTTATTTTTTTATTACATTTGCCACTTGTCTGGATTTAATGGATAAAGCTATGCTGACACCATTTTCCTATATTAAATATCCTGGTATTCTGTTTTTAGATGAAAAGAGGAAACTGAACTTCACTCATATGAAAACTGTTAGGCCTAGCAGTCTGCTATAGTAATATGCGGTTTACAGTTCTCTGAATAGTATTGGTTCTCTCTCCAAATGCCAAAGAAGTCGGATGCCTCTTCTTAGGGAAGAGGTAAGGGGAGAAAAAAAAAAAAAATCTATTATGGGTTAACTTTTCCAGGTTTTCAGAGTCTAATTCTCATTTTTACATTGTGCTCAGGAGTGCTTTGAATTATATGCAATTAAAAAAAAAATAAATTTCCCTTTTATTGGTAAACCTAGAATACCATTGGGAAGACCAGGTTGTATTTTACCTTTTAGTTCTTAAAGTTTATGAAACGTATTAAAGGAAAACAGCCTTGCCTGTCAGCAGAGTGGTTCTAGAAAACCAGAGACATCTGCTAGGTGCAGACAACATGTAAGATGTGCAAAAATGACTGAAGATAAACCTGATAAAAAAAAAAGGTAAAAAAATTTCTCTGACTGTCCTTCATGTTGTCACAAATTGCAGATTTCCACTACACTGGGTTGATGCCACTTATAGCAGCCTGGGGAAGATTGCTACTGATGTGAAAGCATGGTTGCACCTGAAAATAGAGTTTTAGACTTCTATAATCTCCAATTATAGCAACAATGGTTAAATAAACTCCAGACAAAGAAGGATAAACACAGATAAATAAGTAAGATATTGATAAGAGCAAGAAATAGACAGGTAGCAGGCAGTGACTGTTTCTAATCTGGGATGTAGCAAAAATATATTTGAGAGAACAAAAAACAGAGTAATAAATTCAAGGAACTTCTGCAGCTAGAATTCATTTTCAAATGTTACATAGATATGAGACATAGGGTGGAATAAATAAAATAACTACAGCACGTGAACTAAACAGAATCTCAGAAACGACAGAAATAAAGTCAAGTACTGGAGCAGCATCACACATTAACAAAGAGGCAAACTTCCCGGGTAAGAAAAATCAGTACAGAACTGATTAAGTAAAAAAAACATTTCCAGGAAAGGATTTCCAAGCATGGTGTACTGCTGTAGTACTTTGATCCTCAGGTTCTGTTTCTGAACAAGAAGAGGCCTTGGAAATGCTGCCAATGCTAGATGCTGCTGAAACAGATGTGATTCTGTGAGACATCATTGACCCTCATGGCAATCAGGAATAAATGATTCCCATAAAGGTAGGAACCAGAATTTTCTGGAGGTCATAACAGCATTTTTAAACATCAAATAATCACAGAACCAGCTGGTTTGTGTTGGGTTTTAGCTAGTGGTGGAGAAAGAAGTGCTAATCGTAGAAAATAGCTCTAAGGAAGTGGTTGATGCAGTCCAAACTACTAGAGTAACCCAAAGCTTATAAGCAAGTCAGGAGTTGATCTAAAGAGACAGTGCTTAAAAAAAAAGAAAAATAAAAGGGAAATAAATCAGTTACATAAGTCAACTAGACTGAAGAGCAGGCTGGGGATTTCTTTAAGTCAAGGTCCAGTAACTGTAGACCTATGCAGGACAGAATAAAACTGCTCCACACATAACTGGAAAAGCAACCACTCGGAAATAAGTGGGCAAAAAAACAAAGGGTGAGAAGTAGAGAGCTCTGCCACAGTGTGTCTCTTCATCCCTATAGAGAGCAGACTTGTAGAAAGACCAGCTGAGTTAGACTAAGGAAGTAAAGACAGCAAGCAAATGGTTCTTAGCCAGATCAGTAAAAAGAAAGTAGAAAACAAGATCAAGTGGAGATTAATTTGTTTCAGTATTATATTGATTTTTCCACTGAAGACAATTCTGACAGCCAAAGTCACAACAGAAATGGAAACAACATCACCTGAAATATAATCAAATTTGTAAGTGGAAAAACTTGATAAAATTAATCCCAGAATACTGAAAAGTTGTAGCTGATGAAATGGGAATCCATTTGTAAACATACTCAAATCTGTCAAGCTGCAGGTAATGCCTACTGGATATATTAAAATTAGAAGCTAGGATGAAGAAGTGGGGTAGAGTGATCTAAAAATGATTGTTATACTGTCTTCAAAGACAATGCAGTATCTCCTCACTGGTCTTCCAAAATCCAGGCCAACAGAAGAGTCCCTTTGTTAATTGTTACATATAGTTGCATTGCAAACCATTGGTTGTTAATATTGCGCAAGCCAGTGCACACTGGAACATTCCCAAGTCCAGTGGGACAGAACTGTGCACTACATAAGATCATGGAAAAACGTGATTTGGGCTCTGAAAGGTGTTTTTGATAGTTGAATCCTGACACTGTCACTCTGTGCTTCCTTTATGGCATAGATTGCCTTTGAAGAGAAAAGGGGAAGAAGAGGCAGATTATGGCCTCTGACAAAGGACTAAAGAATGCATTGAAACAGGAATACTGAAACAAGATGTTCTCACTGACCATCCAACTGCAAATTGACTTCATGTGCAGTAGTTACCTGGAGTTGTTGGAATTTGGTTTTCTTGGGGAGCAGGGGCAGGGGAGAGAGAGAGACAAGTTTGGATCCTTTCTGGAGCTCCAGCTTGTTCTGGATTCTCTGGTTATGCTTCAGCATTGTTTGGAGCTGAACAAAAGTTCTTCACTTTGCAGAAAAGGTGAAGGTCTGAGGGTCTGCAACTGCAGTTAATAATTTGGAAGACTCAAGGTAATTTGCACATCTGACATTTAAATCTGTGGCATACATGGCACACAACTTTTCTATGCTTTACTTGTAACTATACTCCAGAATTTAAAAATTGTTTCTAGGACCCTAGTCATGCACATGCCCATGAATGTATTTACATTTTAGCAAATAAATATTTTATTTTCTAATGGGGG
>NW_010256038.1:22429-25308 GCF_000690775.1 Eurypyga helias
AGGAGGTAGGGGAAATCCCCTGGAATGAAACTCTGATTCTTGTTATGAAACCTGTAATTCCATTTGAACAGAAAATAAAAAGTGTTTGTAGGAGAAAATAGAAGGCAGAGACCTGCTATTATTTAGAATAATTGGCAGAATACATATTATTAGCAAATGACATTTGTTTGAACATATCTGTCTGCTATAAAAAGTTAAATACAGTATATACTACAGTTTACTAATCCTGCTATTGAAATTCTGCAGGAATATATTATATTTTATATAGATGTTGGTAATAGCAGGAGACTGGGATCAGTAGCTCATTACCTTCTACAAACACAGGATATAATCCTTGCCTCAAAGAGCTTACTATTTGCACAAAGACAGGCCAAGATTAAGATCAGAGGTCACAATGCACAAGCAAATAGGACAGAGGGAAATTTGGATATAGTTTGTAAGCTGGTCAATGGCAAGAGAGCCGCTCTGATTTTTCTGGTTTAATACTGATATGGCACCTAGGATTTCTGAGGTATAATCTGACCTCCATCAGAAGGCTCAAGGCTCTCGCAAAGGTACCTCTCTAGGAGGAAAGAAAAAAAAAAAAAAGCAGCCCACTAAAATAGAAACACTGAAGCATCTCAGGAAAGGGTGAGTCAACCCAAGTTTGAGATAAGCAAGTAAGCATTAATTCTTTGGTATTTCTGCACAGCGCCCAAGCAAGAAAGCTTAGCTGAAGTGTAACTTGTGAGCAAGGGGCAGACAGATATAGCTGCCATATGGATGGAAAAGCAGAAACATCTCTTTTTCCCATTAAACCTGTGTCTTTGAGTGAAACAAAGGCAAAAGTTCAGTTGCTTCAGAGGTATCCCACTTCTGTTATTTTTGTGGCTTTTAAGGAGACACAAGAGCTCTAAAGTTTTGTCATTAGCCATGGTAACAAGGAAGAATGGAAATAATTGTTTGATATATGTACTTCCCCAATAACTACAGCCACTACTGTTGCTCAAAAAACTGAGCTACAACTGACTTCCCCTAACAAAGTGTTATTGAGATGGGTTAATGTGGTGCCTGTCAGAATGGTGAATGCATGTGTATGTCTCCTGGGGCCTGATCCACAGAAGCCCTGTATACCCACAGCAATCACTCTCACCATGCTGACCTTGAAGTTCTCCTGGTATTCATGCCTTGTTCAGGGATCCTCCTCGGGGCCAGGCACTCTTACCTTCTCCCCAAATGCATTTAAGTACTAACAGGGTGTTGTTCTGCCTTCCCTGTGCCCCTCTGCTCTCCCTGACCCAGTATCAAAGTGTTACTTCCTTTGAGCAGCATACTCGCTGGCAGACTGCGTAAGTCAGCACAGCTCTAGTGAAGTTCACAGGAAGGTGGGAAGATGCCTCTAAGTTCCCAAAGTACAAAAAAAAAAAAAAAAAAGTCCTTTGAGGATTCTTATATTTAATAAAGAGAAAATAATGCTGCATGAAAGTGTACAGTCATGATGAGATTCTTTGAGTGTGTTAAATGCAGCAGCCCAAATCACTACTGGCACATAATAATAAAATAACTTTTTTTAAGAAGTCACAAATGTAGTTGGGTTCATCAATGATTAATACCTATCCATTGGTACCTTATACTCAGCAACACAGAATTGCCACTGACTTCTCTGAAGATAATATTAAACAAACAAACAAACAAAGATGCTAGGAACAGGAACTAAAAAACCAGGATGGAAGTAGAAAGATTATTACTTCTACTTTCACATCTAGAAGAGTTTGCAAAGATGAGGGTTGAATCACTCCAACATGCAGCACCAAGCTGGAGAGCTCTTTTTTCCAGAGAAAACTTTGCTGCTTTAAGGAATGCATTAAACATCTCACATAACAATGGATACGGAGTCCTAACAGGAAAAAAGTGAGTAACTCTACAAATTTTAACACTAGACTTCATAAACCAGTCTTGTTATGTGATTTAGCACATGAAACTTACTACAGCAAACAAAAAAGCATTTCTGTTTACCAAGTGAAATGACATAGCACCCTGACACTCTCTGCCCAGTGGCAGTATTTTAAAGTAGCTCATCAGCATTTACAGCTTGGAGTCTGTTTAAGTGTTGAAGGGCACACAAGAGTCACAAAAATACTTATCAGAGACCATAAAGCAGACAGCCCACCGCTAAGTCCTACTACAGGAAAGTGTGTGCCTGTTAAGAGTCTTTCAACAGGCTCACCGCTTGAAAAGTGCTGGCAAGCGGCCATCTACACCACCTACTATTTCCGTACAAGACACGTAGGTATAAATCGCTCGCAGTGATGAGCACCGGAGTTTCCCTCAGCGTCACACAGATGATTTACATAAGCAATTCCTCATCAATCTGCAAAGTCTGGTCTGTTGTAGTAGGTAACTAATAGTCCTTACAAGCGCTTATCCCCAGCACGAATATGGTTGAAATTACAGCTGTCAAAATCCTAGTAACAGTCTTGTCTGCTACTATTTCAGCAGGTCTCACCTCCGGGGAGTTACCACACATATCAGGGCACATATGGACCCTACGCATCTTTGTTGCGGCGCACTCGTCCCTTTTGCACGATCCCTGCATGCAAACCAGCCTAAAGCTGGCTTTTTGGAGGGCACACGAACGGCCACATCTTCCTCGATTAACTACATTTCAGCCTGCAGCTTGCGACTGAGCATAACAACCGGGTACCTCTGCAACAGACACACGTGCGCTGCAGGGGGCGAACCCCAGCCCCGCTCCGGCATTGCCTACCCCCGCACTCAGAACGGGCAACACCTCCAACCCCCCGAGGAGAGCGGACGAACTCCGCCACCGCAGCAGCGAGTTTCGGACCGACCTCGAGACAGGCTGCCCTTGGGGGCGGGAGGCAGGGGGGCAGCCGGGG
>NW_010256039.1:0-40005 GCF_000690775.1 Eurypyga helias
AAAAGCTCTTTTCCAGCTTTTCTAAGTTTGGTGACCCTTTGTTACAGACAAGTACCTGACATAATCATCCCGAATACCAGTATTACCCTGGAAATATTACACCTCTGTATTCGTGACTTAGCAACTGCTGTTTCTTTAACATATATCTACTTATTTCAGCTGTAAACTTTAAACCTAATCTAATATCTGCAGTTTTTTCTTTAGCAATCGTGGTCCTTTTCATCACCCTAAGACGTAGCAAGAAGGAGCCCTTGATCATTTCAGAAGAAGACGTCCGGGAAAATGTTGTGACATATGATGATGAGGGCGGTGGAGAAGAAGACACAGAAGCGTTTGACATCACAGCACTACGGAATCCATCAGCTGCTGAGGAGCTAAAATACCGGAGGGATGTTCGTCCTGAAGTGAAGCCTGCACCCAGGCATCATCCCTCCTCAAGCCTCGACAGTATAGATGTTCAGGAGTTTATTAAACAAAGACTGGCAGAAGCCGACCTGGACCCCAGTGTGCCCCCCTATGACTCCCTACAGACATATGCCTATGAGGGTCATAGATCAGAAGCTGGATCTATCAGCTCTCTGGATTCAGCCACGACACACTCTGACCAGGATTATAATTACCTTGGAGACTGGGGACCTGAGTTCAAGAAGCTAGCTGAACTCTATGGGGAAATAGAATCAGAAAGAACAACTTAGTTGTAATTACCAGAACAGAGAAGTTCCTAAATGACTGAAGATACAATGACAGCAACGGTAACAGAAAATGAATACAGTACTTGGAACTGAGAAAGTTGTATGCAGATACTGTAGAACAAGTGCCCTTTTCATGTTTGAAACTGGGTTGTCCAACTGAAAGAAAGTCAAATTTTGAAAAATACAGAAAAAAGAAGCTATTGTCCCTTGTGTATGTTTTTAATTGCTCAATGAAGTCCATGGTACTGTACCTGTAACAATACCTAAAGTAAAGCCAAGCAATGACATTTTTATTTCAATATGCTTAACACCTCCAAGCAGCAGTAAGTTTCTGGTCATGCCTGTTCAGGAAGATAGCTAACAGAGGAGCACATCTCTTGCAAGCAGCTGTGTCATTGCATTTCTAGCTGTGCTCTAGGCCTTGTGATACAAGGCTCTGAAGGAGCCAATTGGGTTTACTATCAGTGTGAGGCGTGCTAAAGGTCTGTTTCTTTTACAGAAGAGAAAAGTGACACCTGTCCTATTAAATAGATGTCCTTTAATTATTTAATCTTATTGAGTTAGCAGGTTGCATTGAGATTATGTCATCTCATTATGATCTTCATAATCTTTTTATTCATAGCCAGCTAACAGAGGGACAGCATCATTAGCTTTTAGCCCAACCATGGCTCTAGCCCATAACCCCAGACCTTCTCTGCTACTGCGTGCTAGAGGAGCTGTTGTTTCCAGCATTGTGCTTGTTCTTTTTTGTCTTTTCACAGGAACAACATTCATTTAAATGGAATGGGTGGAAAGTGCTCCTTATGCGGTGAAGCAAATGAAGCATAGGCTCTTTCAATAAAAACAACAGTGGCAGCACCATTAAACTGTGCAGTTGTTTGGTTCACTGTGCTTCACTTGTGTCAGTAGATGAAGCTTTTCAAGTCTTTTGCTGATCTGGTTCCAGGAGCTGAAACAGTTAGTTTAAAACAGTGTTCTTAATCGTAATAGTTCTCTATTTCTGTGTGTGGCTAAAAGCAAAATAGGTTAAACCACAACAATTTCTTAGAGTAAATTCCATCTAAGCAGAAAATGCTTTTTTCTCATTGTTTCAAGCGTCATGGGAACAGTATTTTAAGTCAGTGGAGGAAGAAAAATTAAAATGTAGTCTTATTGTGGTTCCTATGGATTAAATAAACTGATTTCTTATGTCAGTAACTTTTTGGCATTGCAGAACTGCTTAACAGTACTGCATAAGATACTTACATGTTCCTTTGTTTTATTTGAAACTTTAACGTTTTGTTTGCCTTTCTTGTCATAATATTATGGGACGACCAGGAGCTCGTAAGATCCTATGAAAGATTACGACCTATAAGGCTCGCTATCTATTAGAGCTTCTAAGAAAACACTAGTTCCACTTAGGGAAGTGAACTTCTTGCCATATGCATTTGATAGGGAAACTGTAAGAGCAGGAGATTTGTACTGATTTTTAACTCTAGGGACGGGTGTGGAGAGTGTGCACACCACAAGCTTCCACCATATGTATTTTAGGAGCCATTTAGTAGAGAAAGGAGTGCTTTTTGATCCTTCAAGTAGGGTCGGTATTTTATGCTGACCAATTCTGGACTACAGAGGTGAACCAGATTATTAAGCCTTCTGTGTTGGATTAAACCACAACACCTTCCCTTTTCCTTTACTCTATGGTTGGGTAGGTCTTAGGAATGACCAAAACTTCCCATCAGTTCTAATTTGAGGATTTTTTTTTTTTTAAATCAACTCCTTCCTCAGATGTTGACTGCTTTTTGTTTAAACAGCCTTCTGGAAAAATAATCAAGTAACTTTGTAAGAAACTTCGCCAACGCTAACAAGTATTGCTTCCACTGTAATTCCAGAATTCTGTTTTACAACACTGTTTTCTTTGCAACTTGAAAGTTGCAAAATTTCCTCTTCTGTCAGCATCTGAAGCCCCAAGGCAGTTCAGATGTGAATAAAACCCAAACCCTAAAATGTGCTGCTGATGATGTGAAAGTAGTTTAACAATCTGTGTTCAGGGTTATTTTTTATTTTTACCAAATACAGAATCTTCTAGAAATGAATTTAAGAAGATATTCTCACTGTTGAGTAAAGTTAAACAGATGCTGTAATGCAGTAAGTGTTATAGTCAAGCTGAGAGTGGCTTATGTGTCGTCTTTTTTGGGGGGTAGAGTTAGGGTATGTTTCAGTTTTGTCCCAAATGAAGCAACTAGTAGTGCAGGATTGTATGAGGACAAAATTTCTTTTGATTTAGATTGTACTTGCTTTATGCTGACATCTAAATTTTGAGCAGAGGGCTAAGAATAAAACTTTTTAGCATTAGTAGTACCATGGGCCATAGTAGTTTATACCACACCTGCATGAAAACTGCATTTATTGTTTTGTTATAGTTTTGAGAGCCATGTATGAGTTATCTTTATGTCTGTTCCCCCTAGCCCTACACCGAAGCAGGGAAAATGAATTGTATTTTGTACTTCAAGCAGTGTTGCCACCATTATTTTCTTTTTATCTGCATCATAGAACATTCAGGCTTAAGGCCAACAGACATGCAGTGATATAAGCAAATAATCACTCCTTATGCTCATGTTCTGGTTAAGTTAATGAGAGAAGGAGGTCATGTCTCAGAGAAATAAGAATCCCCTTTTAATGATTCCTGTTGCTCTCTTTGCTGCTGTACAGCATGGGCATCATATTAATAGATGCAGGAATTCTGAATCCTTTAAAACTGCAAGGGTTATTGAGACGCTGCTTCAGTGATGCTGCCGTGTATCCTACTTGGTGCATCCTATCCACAGTGATGGTCAAATATGCTTTTCTATCACGATACATCTGCATGCTTGCTACACTTACTGTTTTTTATCCAAATACACATCACAGTGTCGTGTAACTTACATGACAAATAGCAGAATATTAAATATTCAGAGCCACAGAAAAAGTCCTCATGGTGCAGAAAGAACAGGTTTACGTATTTTATTTTCCTGGTCCCACAAATTTTTCCTTTGATCCTTTGTGTCCTGGAAACAAATTTAAACTGTATGTGAGAATTTCTATATTAACATTGATTAAACTGGAAGAAAATTAGCACTTCATGCCATGGAGGGCACAATCATTTTGTAGCACTGCTGATTTAAATGAAGTATAAATTCAGTAAAAGTATTGTGGGAAACTCTTTCCTAATTTATGGTTAAGTCTGATTGTGTAGTCTTTGCTTAAAGCTTTCATGGATCCTTTGTGTGCTCATATTTTCAAATATTTTCCCATTAGCCTAAATAGTAATCCTGTTGCTGCTTAACAACTAAACGCTGAAAACTGCCAGTTTAACTTAAACTGGAAGATACCGAGTAAAGTTAAATGGCACATACAAAGTGCTGCTTAAGGGTTTTCCAACTTACAATTTTATTTCTGCAGCAGCTATTCAACAAATAGTACATTTACACCAAATTAATTAGTTGCATTCCTTCAAAGAAACCCTCTTTCTTGTTATGGTGAGGGCACTCAGTATGCTGTAATCTTGACACATCATCTGAGAAAATGGTGTCTATAAGTATTTTAAAGTGTAAAATTATACTGTAAAATTAAAAATAGTCAAAAATGTAATTTATTACACTTTAAAGACAAGGAAGAACTTGATTTCAATTAGCATTATATTAAGATTCATACATTGAAACCAAATTCATTTGTTTACCAGTGTTGCTGTTTATCACATAAACATAAAGACTGTAAAAGTTGAAAGTAATTTCACTCTATTATGCACTTTATTTTTCACATTCTCCTTAGAAAACCAAAATAATTGTAGATAATTTTGGTTTTTAATTCCAATTGATGCAGTTGTTTAAGTAAGTTGTGAATACTGCAAGAAAAAATATATATGTGACAACATTCTCACTGGTATTTAAAAGGAGTTACAAAATTTCAGTGGTCTAAGGCTTTGTAAAACCATCCTGTAGAAAATCTATGTATTGGACCAGTCTGAATTTAACCAAACTCACAGACTCACATAAAGAGTATCAAAGGAAATGTTCTAAATGTGGAGAAGACAAATTATGCTGCCTAGGGTTACTTTGTGGATTATAAAGTGCTAAGACCTTGTACTTGCAGTACGTATAAATGGCACAGTGCATTCTATGGAACATTAGGAGCGTGTGACAAGTATTGGGCCATCCTTATTTTTCCAAAGCCTCAAAAAAAAAATATATTTTTTTTAACAAAAGAGTAATGTAAATTATAACTCCTTATGCAAGTGTTACTGATAGAAATTGTTACATTTTCTTTTAATAAACAAAAGGGACAAAATCTTTTATTCGTATTTTTCAAATAAAATATGCTCTTTGCTATGGTGATGGGTTATTGTATTCCTCATCACAAATAGAACGGGTTAGTTTCTCTTCACTCCTGTATTTTATGCTCACCAAAGAAACAGAACTATCTAAAGGCACTCTGCCTTTAGGAATGACGTGGTATTAATGAGGTCAGTGTCAGAAACAGTATGGTAACTTTACCTAGATTTCAGTGCCTGGTATAGTCACTCAGTTGTGTCACTGTTCCAAACACTTGTCTTAAATGATTATTGCTACAGATGGGTAGGGAGAGAGAGGGACACCAAGAGATACTTTGCAACAGATTGCGGTGTAACTGCTAAATGGTTCATTAGTTTTACTTGTGGCAACTATTCTGCTCCAACCACCAGTGTCCTGAAACTGGAATACAGCGTCACAGGATGAATACATTATGCACATGGGTGAGTTAGGGAAATGCACACCTATGAATCCAGATTGGTGGTAACATCTGGGGTTATAATCCTAAATTGACACAGATTAGAAGAGAAAAAACAGGCAAGGACATGCACAATGACACAGGAATGATACTCATTCTTTCTCAAAAGAATTAACAGGCTTTACAAACAGATTACATATTAGAAAATATTGGTACTGTGACTCACAAGGAACTGGTTGCATGCAAGACCTTTTTTTCCATACTGACATAAAATACAAAGATAAAGCTAAGGTTGACAGGAAATGAAAATACAATTTTGTCGTGGTACCCAACTGGCTCTACTTCATTGCCCACAGGCCAGTTTAGATTTTGTACCACCACCCTATGCAATTCCCACCTGTGCCTCAGCACAGCCCCAGAGAAAAAATCTTGTGGTTAGATAATATTTTCAAGATATATATTGTCAGCCTGAATCTGTATGGAAGTTTGAGGGAGGAACTAGTGGTTTTGTGGGTTTTGTTTTGGTCCTCATTTGAGGAGTTTAAACTTTCTAAAAATGTTCATAAAGACTTTATATCATGCTTCATAGGTAGGACTCAGTGAACTTTTTTTTTCCCCCTAGCAAAGCTTATTATATTTTTCTGTTATTGATAAATTCAGTTTTAGGTTGCGTGAAGTCCATTTAGTCCTTCCATATGAGGCAAATGTGTTGTTTATATTTAGGTACAGAAAGTCTTCAAAAGCCAGAAAGCTTTTAGTAGACCTTTTCTATGGGCTTCATGATTTCATGTACCATTTTTATGTTGTGTAACTCCTCACAAATCCACCAACACAGCTCAACATTTAATTAATCGCAAAAGTCCTGAAGATCCAAAAAACACTTTTGGCACTAGCTGCATCTAAATTTGATTTGTTCTGGTAGTACATACAATAGAGCATACAGCGGGTGGGCAGTCAGTACCTGCAGAAGCATACCTCGTCCAGCAAAGCAACATTCAAATCGAAAAAGGACGTTGGTATTAGGACTCAGAGGCTCATAGGACACACAGAGCTGGAAAGGTGTTAGATTCCTAGCCAAGCCTCAACAAAATCAAGGTCCACGGGACCTTCACAGTGGACCTTGTCATCATCCACGTTCAATGGTAGAGCACCAATACCTGGTGAGCCCAGTGGAAAGCCTAATAAAGGCACATGTAAGTAGGTGAACTGTTCAAAAGTCTGAAGTGCCACATTTTGTGCTAGAGTCCTGGATAGGAATGGATCAGTCTTTTGACACGTTTGCCAGGCTTTCAGTGTGAACACATTTCTGAGGTGTTCTGCAGTTCTAACACATCTTTACCTGCCACATTAACTATCTTGTAACATATTGTGTTGCTCTTGTCTTTATTATGAAGATTGTACATTGTTTACTTAAAATCTGAATTAATATCCACATTCCATGTTCAAAAATAATTCTTTCCTGTATCTTCTGGAATTAGTTTGGGGACAAAGCACTTACACGTAAACAAGCACAATACATCTAACAACCAAATTTCACAATAAAATTTGATCTGGGCAAAAATGAAATACTGGTTGTGTACAAAAAAGTAAAATTCATTCTTACTGAGCAGACTTTTTTGTGGGGGCCTCTTGATTTAAAACTCTGCTTGAACTGTAAAGTCATATGAAAATATGCACATCCAGATAATGTCTTGAAGACCACATTTGGATCTCTCAAAAATAAATAAAAACCAGCTCACAATCTGTACTATTTGCAACCTCTTTGAACTTACTCTTTTTGATCAAACTTGTATTTTCCAGTTAGTTTCAATGTTTTGTTCAACACAGATTTTCAACTGGGAAATGGCAACATGGAGGAGAATGAATCAGAGATTTAAATTTTTTTAATCTCTAGCTGCTACAATTATTAAAAAAGACTAAAATTGAAAATGTCTTTGTTTATGAAAGAAATTAACTTATCAGCTCTGAAAAGCAAGTCACTTGCATATGATGTTGGTAATAATAATCTAAAAATAATAATAAGGTACTTGTTCTTTCTTACTTGTTTTTATCATAAAGCAATTATGGCATCAGAAATTGTGATGCCATTTCTGCTGTTGTACATCTCTAAAACATTTCAAACCTGACATATAAAGGGAACATCTCTGTGAACAAGGTGTCTGTCAGTTCTGGTTTGTCTATCTTGAGACTGTTTTTTACAAATAGTTTCATACAGATAATATTTTAATGTCGAATGCCAGAGTGTGCTTTTTTAACAAATTGAGTTATATAATCGCAAATATGTAAAGTAAACTTCTCAAGTCTTCTGCATGGAACACAGACTCTTAAGCAGATCTGAAACCAAACCCACCACCTCAGAAGCATATCTATGAGGTGTTATTTTAAAATTAAAACAAAAACACCCCTCTAATACTCACTTAATGTTGTTTCCTTATTTTCCAAAGGATTATTTCACATATCATTTTTATGCTTTTTTCAATGATATTTTATTGTTGCAGTAGGACTCACTATAATATTTTTGACGTTAGATGGGGATCTCCTGGTTCAGCTATTCCTTTCATAATCATACGTCACGAATTTCAATTATTTTTTTACTTGATTGCTTAATGAGTAATTTTGGGTAAAACAGCATTCTTATTTTCTGCGGGGATGAGTGATCCTGAAAACATGAGTTATGTATTGTTCACTTTATATCGTCCTTTATTGTTTTATGTTGTTTCCTTTCTTCTCTTCCCCCACTGCCGTCCCTTCTGTGCTGGAGGCTTGAAACGTGAAGTATGATAATACATCTTAAGAGTGTCATGGGAATCTAGGAATAAAAATTCATCTCTGAAAAATGGAAATACTTATCAGCGGTATCTGATGCCAAATGTACTAATCTTCATTTTTTACTCTGGGGTAAACATTTTAATGGGACGTTATCACAGCTGAATTCCTTACCTTTTCCCCATGCATAATAATATGAAATTCAAATCAACTTCTATGATAACCTAAAAGATCTTGGTGTTACTAAGCATTTATACTGGCCAAGGCCTTAGTGTCCCAGTTCACATAGAAAATTATATTATTTGGCTAAAGAATTTCTGGCTTAAAAGGCAAGATTTCAGAATAATATGTTACAAAGACTTGTAAGAGAGGGAAGGGATATGTAGGAAGTGTGAAAGGCAATGGAAGGGGAGTAGAGTAGATAGATGGTAAATATCACAGCTCAGATACGTTTAGTGATCAAATTATCAGAGATAAGTCATACTATCAATAAAACGCATAGTCATACTGGACAGAATATTCAGTAATGTGTTACACTTATTATTGTAAAGCTTCTATGGTTTAATACTGTAATATTTTATGACTCTTCCCATTATAGATAATAAAAACATATATATGATACAATGGGGATAGACTGAAATTCAGAAAAAAATTACAGTGGAAAAGGAACATATTTAATATTTATTTATTTATTTGGTTTTGTGTTTCTTTACACTACTCAGCTAATGCTATTTTTGACTGCTGATATTTTAAATACCGTGCATTGCTGTGTCACACATTTACTTGCAGGTTCCCACCGGTATGCTTAGATTTTTGGATTGCTGATTTTACATACAGATTTTGAAAATACTTAGTTTATTCTGCAGGAGTTTTTGAACTGTACTTTTCTAAGGAAAAAACTGCTACAGTTTCCTCACTTCTGTAGCTGAATTTCAATGAAGATTGCATGTTGCAAGAAGAGTGGCAGTAGCTACACGAGTGCTGCAGGTGGAAATGTTTGTGTGTACTTACAAGAATCTATTGCGTTTTGTCTGATTTGTATCCACACAAAATATTGGCAGAGCTCACAAGACATTAGAGAAAGCTTCAGTCATGATGTACATACCAAAGCCTTTCCTGTCTCTTTTCCAGCTCTTTCACATATAATCAATTTTCAGATTAAGTGACTTGAATATGATTAGATTTCTCACACTTTGTTTAGCTTGTGGCGGGGTGGGGGGAAACCCAAACCAAACCAACAATCAAAAGAATACAGATGTCATACAAAACATAGAACGTAAATGCAGAATTTGGACACCTTACACTATATTCAGCTTATTATCTAAGTTTTATCCCTACAAGAAGAAAGTGACGAGGGGAAAACTTTGGCTAACTTGGACCTTCAATATCTACACTGGATTCTCAACAGTCACGTCAATGTAATGATAGTTTTAATGGGTACATACAAAGATGCAGTGTGTCAGCTGAAAAGTAAGTGACTAGACAGCAGTGTAGACTTGAACTCAGGCTGCCTTTTGCCAAGTTGTGTTTCAGAAGGAAAAAACACCATGTGAGAAAAATGGGTCAGATGATAGAAACATTTAGGTGTGTGGAAGGGACACTTGATGTCTTGTAGAGTTTTATATGATTCTGACAGCTGAGAAGATGCTGCTCGGGTTTGTTCCTGTGGAAAAGAAAACTTGCCCTCTGCAAGTGAAAAGCTTTTCCTTGTTTGCAAGTTATTTTATGTCAGATGTTATCACAACTTCACAGGATTCATTGTGAATGCTAGATGTTGTGATGGTCAATCTGTCTCTGCATCTTGAGCTGTTTTCTTTTGATGCTGCAGCTTGTATGGTCCCTGGTATTGCTAAGGAACATCACATTCTTGACAAACTTTTAAATAGAAATACGATGGTAAATTTATTTGGTTAAAAAATTAATATGAAATACTGAGCATTTCAGTTGGAGTTCAGTAGTTTGTATTTGAAATGGAAATGAGAAATGCAAGCATGATTAGCACCAAATGATTGCTTCTTTACATGAAATTTGTTTGTGATCTTACTTCAGCGTTAGTAAAGAACACCTGATGGCAGTGCCAAAGAGATAGTCACTCAGTCTGATCATCATATTCCTGTTTGCTCCTAATTTTATTGTGTGTTTCTTGTTTCTTGTTTGACCTTGAGGATCTGACAATTACTCCTGTAAAGAGACCTATCCAGTTTTCAAATAACACTATGGCTGTATTCATCACAGTATTCCATCTCCAGCTTCTATCCTTGCTACGTCCCTGCTAGTGTTTCCAGACTGGAGTGGGACACTTCTATGGCTAAACAGTTGTCAAAATCTGAATAAATCTTTCTACAGAACTCATAAAAATATCTGTCTGGATATAGAATGTAATTCTATCTGTTTCGATTTATGTGAAATACAGCTTAAATTCTCACCTTCTGTCATCATGTAATTAAAGTTAATAATGTTGCATCCACTTTAGAAAAGTGAAACTTGAGCCAAGACATTTCACAGTTAAACATCAAAGAAAATGACCAGATAATGTAAAGAGATGGGGATAACAGTATTTGTCATGTAAGGTATAAGAAGCAAATGGTAGAAATAGTTTTTAAGGAAAGGACCATTCAGTGGCCTCCAAACAAATCACACTACTGGACCCTCAGCATACAGGACTTCCGTGTACTCTGAAGGCCAGAAATAAGAATGACTTTGTTAAATGAGAAATTCCCAGAAAATTATTTATTTACATGTAGTATCATGTAAAGAATTTCTGGATGATCAAGACCTAGAAGTCCTGATGCTGAAAAACACCAGTTGAGAATTGCTACCTCAGGGACCTTAGGATCTACGTGAGGCTGAGAAAAACTGTCATCCAGCTGATGACAGAAACAACATAAATAAAAATAAAATATAATTGAGGATGTATTTTAATTCAAGTCCAAGAGATAGTCTAATTCATGGGAAGATAAGATTGAATAATTTCTAAAGAAAAATAGGATGAATATCGTGATGCAGCTGGGTGATTTAATATTTCTAGCTATTTACAATAGAAAATTTATGGGTGAGCAAAATCTTTGATACAGTTTTTTTGAAACATGACAAAAGATAACTTCACAATACACACAGGGAAGAGGAAAAACCACATGGGATACAGTAATAATGGACATGAAACTGTAGGTTACTTAATCATGAGAATGTGCATTGTATACATAATGATGTAGAATCAAGGTCAAATATTTTGCTAGAAGAAAAAGTGTAACAGTAGAAGAAAACTTGTTCCTTGAGCTTAGTATAATAAAAGTGACTATAGGGTTAAAACTGGTTCCAGTGTTTCATGCCTAACAGTTTGGAATATAAGGAAAACCATCAAATAATTTCCAGCCCTGTATTACCTCCCTCCCCTCCTGTGTCTTTCAAATTTCAAATTTCACCTAGTTACAGATGTAGTTCATGAACCCTCTTCAGCTGGCTTGGTTCATTTGTAGATAATGCCAGTCAGGAAAACGAATCCACAAGTCCATTTAGAGTTCACTGAGTTATGAAGCTGAAGTCAAGAACTGCTAGCCTCTGCTCACCCAATACTGTCCACAGGCATCTATTATCCCATTAAAAAATGCTCTGAAGTGAGTCATTACTTAATTAAATTACTGAGAGCTGATATTAAAGACCGACCACATAAAATATTCAGAGAATCAGTTTTAAAGAGAAATAGAAATGTAAACCATTCTATTTCTCAAAAATCACATCACCTCTAACACCTCTGTAGTCAGCAAGATTATGGAGCAGATCCTGCTGGAAACTATGCAAAGGCACATGGAAATCAAAGAGTTTATTGGTGACAGCCAACATGGCTACACGAGGGACAAATCATGCCTGACAAATTTGGTGGCCTTCTACAGCGGGCTTACAGCGTTGATGGGTAAGGGAAGAGCAACTCACATAATCTACCGGGATTTGTGCGAAGCGTCTGACACTGTTCTGCACATCATCTTTGTTTATAATATGGAGAGATGAGCATTTGATTAGTGAAACACTCAGTGGATAAGGAATTGACAGGATGGTCACACTCAAGGAGCAGCTCAATGTCCAAGTGGAGACCAGTGACGAGTGGTGTTCCTTGGGGGTTGGTATTGTACTGGGACCAGTGTTGTTGACTAGTTTTTTTGGCAACACGGATAGTGGGACTGAGTGCACTCTCAGCAAGTTTGAGATGTATGGTGCGGTCAACACACTGGAGGGAAGGGATGCCATCCAGAGGGACCTTGACAGGCTGGAGAGGGGGACCTGTGCCAACCTCATAGAGTTGAAAAAGGCCAAGTGCAAGGTCCTGCACATGTGTTAGAGAAATCCCAAGCACAAGTACAGGCTGTGCGGAGAATGGATTGAGAGCAGCCCTAAAGAGGAGATTTTTGGGGTAATTGTGGTTGGTTACAATCATAGAATGATTTGGTTTAGAAAGGAACTTAAAGCTCACCTAGTTCCAACCCCCCAGTAATGAGAAGGGACTACATAGCACAAGTATGTGTGGAGAATGGATTGAGAGCAGCCCTAAAGAGGAGATTTTTGGGGTAATTGTGGTTGGTTACAATCATAGAATGATTTGGTTTAGAAAGGAACTTAAAGCTCACCTAGTTCCAACCCCCCAGTAATGAGAAGGGACTACATCCCCTTAGACCAGGTTTCTGAAGCTCAGCTTGAGCCAGCAGCATGTGCTTGCAGCCCAGAAAGCCAACCGTATTCTGGGCTGTATCAAGAGAAGTGTGGCCAGCAGGTCGAGGGAGGGGATTCTGCCCCTCTGTGGTCATGGAGCCCTCAACAAACGAAGGACATGGACCAGTTGGAGCGAGTCCAGAGGAGAGCCACAAAGATTATCAGAAGTCTGGAGCACTTCTCCTGTGAAGAAGGGCTGCGAGAGTTGGGCTTGTTCAGCCTGGAGAAGAGAAGGCTCCGGGGAGACCTTATTGCAGCCTTCCAGTACCTGAAGGGGCTACAAGGAAGCTGGGGGGGACTTTTTACAAGGGCCTGTAGTGACAGGACAAGGGGTAACAGGTTTAAATTGAAAGTGGGGAGGATTAGATTAGATATCAGGAAGAACTTCTCCATGCAGAGCGTGGTGAGGCACTGGAACAGGTTGCCCAGAGAAGCTGTGGATGCCCCATCCCTGGAAGTGTTCAAGGCCAGGCTGGATGTGGCTTTGAGCAACCTGGTCTAGTGCAAGGTGTCCCTGCCCATGGCAGGGGAGTTGGAACTATATGGTCTTTAAGGTCCCTTCCAACCTAAACTGTACTATGATTCGTGGGGTTCTTTCATATTATTCTTGAGATTGTAGCTGAGAAAACACCTGGTAAGAAACTACTTAGCTATCTGTTTTATTCAGTGTCAGGGTAGCTCAAAGAAAACTTTGACATTAAAAATGCCAACTATATATGTTAAAACTTAGGAAAATCAAAGCAAGCCCATCCAACTGTTTAAATCCATGTATTCTTGAAAGTGCTAATATAAAAGAATACATTGGACTATCTTTTATAACAAATGTGATTATTTTAAAGAAAGGTAATTAATATTTTGAGGATACAAGCTTATAAATTTTACATTATCCATGTAATAAGCAAATAAAATATTCATTTACACATAAAAGAAAGGACGTGTCACCAAAACACATGTACTTACCTGTAAATTAGTGAGTGGTTTTATTAGAATTATTCCTCCTTTTTCCAGTACCTAAACATTTAAAGGAACTTCTGTGAAATATATAAGCTTATAATGTTTTATACTGTTTATGCAAAAAATAGACTGTTTTTCATTAAATAAAGTCCAAATGCTGCTTTCTAATAAAAAAAAAAATCACACATGTGGTTTAAAAGAACATGGTGCAATCATATTGATTATAATAAAATATGTGTGTAGGACTTGGATTATAAATGGCTGTATGAAGGGCTTTCTGTGTGTATATAGATGTGTGCAATTATATATATATGAAGTAAATACATTGTAGCTTATAATTCTTATCTTCCTTTTGCAGAATGAAGATTGCATTCTCCACATACTTAAAGTTTATTGATAATACACTAAAATTTTGTGGGGAACTGATTGTTTTGCAGTGAGCTATGAATTCCTTCCTACTTGATAAGCAGAACATTTGTTTATTATGTTTAAAATTTATCAGGGTACACAAAATTAAACATAACTTACAGTATTCTTTTGGTTCTGTCAATGTCATTTGTAAATCTGACAGTGACCACCCACGGTTGACAGCTTATTTATTTGTGCTGAACTCACACCAATATACTGTCGACAGCAGTCACATAATCCACTTAGGTATGGGCATCAAAGGTGCTTCTGCACAAAATGCAAGAGAAAATCTCATTCATGTAACTGCATAGCTCTGACTTTCTTTTTAGAATATTCTAGGAACACCAGGAAAAAAAAAAAAAAGGTGCCTCATAGTGAAAGGTTCTGCTTATAGATCCAATTTTACTCTGTAGAGCAGATCCACACCTTCCACAAATTCACATCACACATACATACCCTGGATATAATGTTTCATTTGAAACATTTTAAATATATAGTCAATGAATAACTTAGTTTAAATAAAGAATTTAGACTACTGAGAAACAGGGTTTTAAAGAGAGGAGCAAAAAGTCACAGCAGAGCAACAAATTCCATATACTTCCGTCAAAACTAGATAGCTTTTATTCTTCTACTGAAAAGCTTCAATACATCATCTTTACTATTGTGTTTATTTGATAGAACCAAGGGGGTTTGTTGTGTCAAACTGAAAAAAAAAAAAAAGAAAAAACAATACCACAAACACACACTGTCTGTTTGGTGATATATAGTCTAGTATAGAGAAATTATGAAGTTGGGAAAATTATTGAGAGTTGAGACAAATGAAACAAGACCTCTGGAATCTTACTTACTGACTGGGATATTAATTCTTAGTCATTTCAGGTGGCATTGGAGCTAGATTATTTCTGTATGATGTATTTATATTTATGTGTCTGGGTCTGTCTAGCACTGTTGCATGAATCACAAGATTGAAGGGACCGCTTCTTTCTGGGATGGCTTTCCTGCTCCAAAATAGCCATTTGAAATAGGCTTAGATTGTCTCTCAGTTCAAAATTGCTATCCTGATAGTCTTCCTCGGGGAAAATCACTTTACATTCCAAGATAGCAGAGGCATATTAGGAGAGAAATGACAGTGGGTAGTATGTGCTAGAGGCATTTATTTTTCTGTTTCAAAAAGCCTTGGACAGGCACATTTCTGATCTATATTTTAGCCATGACTGATACTTCCACATTATCTAAGAGCCTTACAGAGCATTAGGGAATATTATGTATAAAAATATGACTGACGTGAGATTCAAATGTCTTTCATTCAATGTTTTCCTATTCTAACCACTCCATATAAGCCAAAATGTAGGTTGCTACCTACAGATTCAGGATGTGTTCTTAGAAGATATGATGATTGATGAGGATTATGCCTCTGTCCTGCAGAAACACCTATATATCCTGGCCTACATCAGGATATTCCTGCTCCTGAAGTCTAAATTTTGTGCAGTTGGGCATGATCCTTTGTATATTGCTGGATGGAGTTAAACTGCTTCCCAGCAGGGCTTTCTAAATGATTTTTTGCTGCAAGTTACATCTGACTGCAGTGTGTTCACAGTGTTGACAGGCACAAAACAATAAGAAAGGGGTTTTCTGTATGATGACTACAAAGTCACCCAGTGCGGCACTCGGGAGTCACGGTTGTTAACTTCCTACCATGTTTCATGGCATGAACATAGGCATAAGGGAATCAGGAACTCTGCTGTCAGCACCCTTCCCCTTGTCATTACTTGTGGGAGCTGAAGTATTCATTGAGGTTGTCTGGCACTTAGATCTTTCTTTAATAGGAGGTTTGATTTCATTTGTTGATCTAAAGACTGAGAGGGAAAAAGTCCAGGCACCCCCTATGAAATTCCATTGGCTAGTTTTATTACCTGATTTGTATTTATTGGTTAATGTGATTTAAACTTATTGCATTTTTCTATGAGTTGACTCTCAGGCATGGAAGAAATACAAGTAAATAGGAAATCGAGAGCAGAAACACATTTACTGAACTCCTTTGGTTTTCTTATATTCTTCTGTTAGTGGAAAATAAGTCATTAGCATCTCAAATGCTTTCAAATATCTCATTATTAATTTCTGCCATCAAGTTTGGGCAGACCATTAGATAATTACTTATGTTAATGACTTCTTGTGCATTTAACATGAAAACCATGCACTGAGGGCAGCCCCTGACCCAGTGATGCCATAGCAGGGCCAGTCTCCAGCTCCCCACAGCCCTGCCCTTGCTGGACATGGGCTTGCCAAGCTGGGCCCACAGGCAGCCAGGCCTTGTCCAGTCCCCATCCCCAGGTAGGTGCCTGATGCCCAGGGCTGGGGCTGCCCTGGTCCCCCCCCGACTGCCCTGTTCCTGGCTGGTGGGTGGGATGGGCTCTCACTGCCGGGCACTGCCATTGTCCACCAAGAGATCCCTCAACATCCTAAGAGGAGAGCCCACTCGGATCAATGAGTGAATTACTAATTATATCAAATTATATCACATGATCCTTTCCACAGGTTTACCAAGTTCCTTCTTTAAATTCATTTGTTTTCCTGCCCGATCTGCCCTTAAGTCTTAGTGGGCTGCTGTGGTGGGTTGGGCTTGGCCAACTGTCAGGCAGTCAGCCAACTGCTCTCACTCCCCCTCCTCAACATGAGAGGGGGAGAAAATGAGATGGAAAAGCCTGTGGAATAAGATAAAGACTGGGACATACACTTGCCTATTACTGTCACAAGCATAACTGACTCAACTTGGGGAAAATTAATTTAATATTGTCAGTTATAAATGGAGAAGGATGGTGAGAAGCAAAGACACAAACAGGGGTCTAATCAGTCCATAGCAGTTCCTCCCTGCTACTCCCCTTCTCCTCACACTTTTCCCCTGCCCTGTCTTGAGGGGGAGGGGTGGGGAGGCCTGGAGCCTCCTCTCCCCTCTTCCTGCTCTCCCCTCTGGGCTGTCAGGGCTGTTTCTCACACCGTTCCCCTCAGACCTGGCTGCCGGGCAGCATTTTGCCCTTTCCGGCACAGGCTTTCCCCGAGTTGCCCACCCATTGCTGAGGGGCTCAGCTGTGCTGGGTGGTGGGTCCATTGGCTGGAGACATGGAACCAGCTGTGTCCGCTCCTGCAGCCCATACCACTGCTGCTGCTGCCAGTGCCTGGGCACCTGCACTTGGTAGAGCTACTGTAGAATCTTCTCCCAATAGATGGCTGTGATGCTTCCATGATTTTAACACATCCCACTGACTTCTTTTAGACTTGATCCTGCATTTCCAAAAGACTTTTCATCTCCACACCATAATCTCAACACTAAATTTTCCAGCCTAACCTCTGTAAAAGCCAATAGGAGTGTTACTGACCTTTTGACTCAGCTTGAAATAAACTGTGCCTACAACCTGTATTCTGTAAACATAAGAGTATCACCTCATGTTTCGTGGTCAGACAACAAGTGCTCTCTGATGATGTAATGTTTACTTAATTATTCTGTTGTTTTGAATAGAGCTTGATGGAAGCTGATGTGTTTTAATACATCTATCTCAGAGAATATATTCATTGGATTTCTGCTTGTTAACAAAGCCTAGTTACCAAACTGAGGACTACGGAGCTGAAAAATCTTTTCCCTTCCATCCATGCCACTAGATTTTGCCACTCCTCTAAACTTCAAACTGAATCTGAAGAAGCACAGACAGAAGTGTGATCGATTTTTGAGTGTGAATTAAGATAGCGTAGCCTCTAAAATGTAACTTCACATGATAAAGATACTAGGCACACAAAAAATGCACATCTCTGTATTGAAACAATGGCCCCTGAGGTTTGGCCAGTACTGCAGCACTACTGTGGAGGAGAAAGTGCTGAACACTACAGAGTATATATTCAGGACATAGTACTTCCTAAATTGATACTGAACATCACCGTTTGTAATGGTGTTTGCAACATATTTTTTGTTTCAGGCACCGTGAAACATACTATTTTCTTGTGCCTTTAAACATAATTGCTTAGAATGTTCTATAAAACTCCAGAGAACAAGGCAGCTCAGAACAGTTTTTGGAGGTAACTAGAAATTCTTTCTTTATTTTAAACTTTACCTCTCATTTTCCACAGCAGTGATCAAGCCTCTCAAGAAAGCTTTTGTAACACTTTTCACATAGTTTCAGTCATTTTTGCTTCAGTCAGTGGAGATTACTATTCCCATGTGTTGTGTTGGCTAAGTAGTAATGCAGCACATTTGAAGTTTGAATTAAAAGTCCATTTTTTCCCCCTGAACAAGATTCATAAATAAAAAATACCATCTTTGAATAAAATTTAAGGGTTGCACTGAAGGGAAAAGGTTTTGTATGTTAACACTGTCAAGACTCAACGATGCACAGTAAAATGGCTCCACAAGCGATGAAATTCATATTTCATGCTAAGTTCTCTGACTCTTGTCTAAAAAAAAATATACCAGTTTGTTTCATAAGCATTTCAGTCAGCATCATTTCAGTATTAGTATGCGGGTGTGCCAAATTAAACTACCCAAATGTGTAGGCTCTTTTTCTGTACCTTAATTTTCACTCATAGGGTTGTCTCTCTTCCTTAGAAGAGAACACCTTCAGAACATCATATCTGAGACAGGTGGCAGTGTGACATCTAGATGCATCCATTTATCATGCACACACATTTCCTCCCCTAACTCTAAAGTTAATTCAATACTACTTCATCCTCATACACTTAGCTGACTGTAAGTCATAAAGAAATGAAGACTAATACCAATCATTTGGATCTCATTAAAATGAACTATAGTATGCTATCAAATCACATCTAATCCTGTATCTGTCAAAGGAATGTGATTGTTCAGATTATGGATGGTCTTTCCACATCAGCACTGGTAGTTCTGTTAACTCCCTTGAATAAACACTGATGATTGTACACGTTCAGATCCTATCGGTTAAGCATTGTAAGGAAGGTACCCATACTCAATTCTTTCTCATTCTTTGTTAACGAATGGTCCCTTGGAAAATAGGTATCTAACAACATTCAATAGCAATACGCTAGGATAACTATGTGTATCCAGCTAGAAAAATTGAAATTCTTTACTGCTCAAGTGTTCAAGTACCATACTGATGTAGGGTATACCTACTGTTTGAATGAGAATAAGTGTATTTTAAACTTGTGTTTCTAGAGTGTAATTAATTTTGTGTGAATTTAATTGCTCTTTTTTTCTGCTTTGTCCATCTCTGCTCAAAAGACTGCTATAAATAAAACGGGTGTAAAGACAAAAGTAGATTAGAAAGAATTGCCTTGATTATATATCCAGCTCTGTTTAAGAAAAGCTGCTACGGAAGTTCATAACTTGCTTCAATCCTTAGACAGTTTTCCTAACAAAAGTCATATCTCAGATTCTGGAAAACATAACCACTTTAATAAATATACAGATTTAAGGAGTAAAAATAGGTCAAATTCAACTGATAAAATAATTAATTGTAGAGAGTTGAACAGCTTAATTTGAAAAAAAAAAGAAAAAGAAATTACTGTCCTGCTCTATTAATCTTTGGTTCTGTGAATTGATTACATGTCAGATAGACACACAGAACACTCATGGAAAGTTACAGCTGCTTAAATCATGATTCTGGGCTGAAAGAACACTTAATTTCCTTGCTTTTTCACTAATGTGTTTACCAAAAGCAGACACAGTGTTGTTGCTCATTATACCAATAGAGTTCAAACTCTGTGTTTCTGTGCAGTTGCTGTTCTCTTGTGCCTTTGAAAGTTGGTGAAAGCTTCAAAATCCTTTAGTTGGCTTGACTAGAGCATGGCCCTTTGCCTGGCATTGATTTCAGGATTTAGAGTTTATTAGTGGATCACCAGGGTCATGTATTTTGCTATGTGTGGTTGGCAATTACTTCATTTCTTGAACAGCTAAATACTGAAAAAAAATCAGAATTAATGTTGATCTCTTTTAAAGGACTTCACTGTTTCATTTTCCTTTGTACAATTGCAGAATTCTTATTTATATGCTAGTCTTTGAATATATTTTACTGTTTATGTACTCGTTCTATAATTTGTATTCAGTTTTTAATAAAGGAATGCAAGTGAAAAAGAAATGGTGACTGAGTGTGGATTTCAGTTAAAGGTTAATCCATATTAAAGCTTTTTAATGAAGAAAAAAACTCCGTGGAGTCAAAAAGCTAAACAAGATATTTACTGAAATAAAAGCTCATACAGTGACTTGCAGTGTCATATCACTCCCTGCTGAAGACAGGGCCAGAATGGCAGGTTATCTATATGGTACTTAATGGTGAAAGACCATTCAATGAATAAAGGATAGGGGAAGAAGAGGGGTTACAAAGTCTGCAGATTGCTGACCGTAGCATGGCTGTGTATAAAGCATTGATTGATGGCATTAGAAGCAGAGTGCTATGCAGAACACCTAACAACGGTGTAAACAAGCACATAAAGTTGATACTGTCAAACACAGCTTGCAATACCTCCCTATTTGGCATAGTTTGTATACTTGCTAAGTGTGACTGCTGTTCCATCATTACTGAGCTTGAAAATACTGAATAGTAACAGACTGTGATCCAATTCCCACAAAAAAACACTTGGCACACTTTTTTTTTTTTTTTCCAGTTTTGATTGTGATTTTCAGCTGCTATTCATTGAACACAGTTTCCTGACCAATTCTGCATTCATTGGATTGAGGTTTTGTCCAGGTTATGTTGCTTTAACTTGCCCTGAAATGTCACATGAAATAGTACCCCAGGCTTTACTAGTCTCTACATATGGAACAACTATTCTCTGTTCATTAGAGGCAATGCATTAATAAAGGCGGAAATTTAATTAGACAGAGAAATATCTTCATCAGGTGAGTGTTGGCTGATACTCAACTTTGCTACCTACAAATTGGTTGCAGAATAATTTTCCTCAAAATTGTTCTGAGAACTGGACCTGAGCTGAATGATACATAGCATTTTGAGTCTTTTAGTTTGTTTCAGACAGGCAAAATATTCCTAGTTTTGTGAGTTGTTACATATCCTCCACTCATTTTCAAAATAGATATCAGTGGGTAAAACCATTACACATGGAACAGCTTGACCCTTTCTCATAAAAGTAGTCAGTGAATTTCCTATTGAAGTTTCTGGTGAATGAGGAAAATGAAGATGTTACTTGGATTTTTGGTTCAAATGTGCATGCCATACTTCAGAATTTATTCCTAATGGATTATATTATTCACTTTGTTGTTTCTGTCAATATGAGTTTTATGAAAAATTTATGATACATCCAACTTTGTCCCTCATTAAGGCTCCCATCTTACTTCCAAAATGGGTATTTTGAATCTGTGTTTTTAATACAATTCCTTTAAGAAATTCTTGATTATTATCTTTCTGATAATTTTTCACTCTAGAAGAGATACATTACTTCTGAGGAAGGAATGTTACCCACCATGACCAAGAACGTTTCAGACAGTATATCTCCCTTTGTATTATGGACCTTCATGCAAAAGGAGGTACCTCTGAAACACGCTCTCCTTTGTCTCATTCCTTTGCCTAGTCTGAGAACCTGAGAAATTGAGATTCTTTGAAACAGTAATCCAGTCATGAAATGTATGTCTCCAGTCTAAGGCTGAACCTGTTAGATCATCATTTTGGCTATGGTTTGGCTATGTTTGGTTTACAGAGACTCCTTTTTTTTCTTCACAATATGCTTGCTCATGTCTAAAATGTTGAGTGGACCAGTTTGCTACCTTTCTTCATGTTACTCTTCGGTGCAAATAATCCTTGTACCAGTAAGCCAAGTTTTCAGTTCTTCTGCTGTCTCAAAGGCAATGTGCAATGCTTTGTGAGACACAGTCTAACATGGTCCAACAGCTACAAACGTTTAGATTCCTTACACAATTCTAGGAACTTTTTCTGACAATTAGTTTTTTAACTTTTGCTGTTATCTATTATTGTCTCATAATATACCTCCTCTCTTTTAATTTTCTGCCTTTCTGTGCTTGTCCATATAATTTGATTTTGTCCATATTTACCCCTTCTCTTGTTTGGGTATGTTGGGGATTTTTTTTTTCCCCAAATAAAGTTTCCTTCAGAGCCTTTCCTACAAAACAGCAAGTTTAAACCTAATCAGGGGAAGAAATATGTGGTAAAATCCCACAAAATATTACCAGTCATGCTATGCTAGAAGCAGAATAACAGTGATGGGACATAATCAATTAGGTCTTCTGAGAACCATAACCCTGGCAATACACAAATGCAGCTCTAACTGAACTTGTGTCTCCACACACTGCCGTATCATGCAGACGTAACTGTCCACTTAGACCTAGATGAGAAATATCTCTACTCTGTTTCAGATGCACAAGGAAAATATGTCCTTGTAGAATCACAGACATTTCTGTCTCCAGATGCCTGGTTCCATACATGCCATACATATGACCAGAAAACAATCACTTCTATATGTGAGGGAGCCAAATAACACTCTTAATTCAGAACATGTATGTCATCAAATCCGATGCATACTTATACACATAATAGGAATTTCTGCATTTTGTCCTAGGCAAAAGTATATTTGAGTCCTGATCTCAGCAAGTACCATTAAAATCTTTGGAAATGTTAGGATCTTCTCTCTTTTTTAATCAATTTAGCTATTGTGTGGTGTGTTTTCACATGCAGTTAATCTCTTCAACATACTTACAACACTGTATCTGTACTGATACTGATTTAGGAACTGACCTTAGGGGTTGCTGCATTTGAAAAATCAGATGACAAAAAACCAAAAACCAGAACAAACAAACAACAACAAAACAAAGCAAAAAAAAACCCACCATCCCCAAAACATTTATTTAACCATTTCATTGCCAACATACTTTCATTTCCACCTATCTTTCTAGTCTGGACATCTGCAGGAGACAGCCTTCAAAATTTTCAGCTGCATTTTTCTTTAATTAAGCATGCACAGTGTTCACTAAATAGGTCCTGTACTACATACAAGTCTTACTCCATGATTAACCATTTGCAAAAAGCAGAAGGTGTTTGACAGAAACCCCTTAACATTTAGGTCAGCCAGTTGCCATAGGGTGAGATTATAGTCTACAGCTAATATGTCAGACTGTGGTGGGTTGATCTTGGCTGACTGCCAAGTGCCCACCAAGTTGCTCTGTCACTTCCCTTGCTTGGCAAGACAGGGTGAGAAAATAGGATGGAAAAGCCTGTGAGTCAAGGCAAGAACAGGGAGATAGCTCACTGATTACCAACATGGGCAAAATATTCTTAGTGGGGAAAACTGATTTGATTTATGCCAATCAAAAACAGAGTAGGAGAGTAAGAAACAAACACAAAACTAAAACGATCGTTTCCTTGCTTCCCTTCTTCCCAAGCTCAACTTCACTCCTTTATTCTCAACCCTTCTACCTCCCCTGACCCTGAGTTGCACAGGAAGATGAGGAATGGAGGTTATGGTCAGTTCAGACCAACTCCTCTCTGCCACTCCTTCCTCTTCTCGCTTTTCCCCTGCTCCAGCATGGGTTCTCACCCATGAGGTATGTTCCTTCATGAACGGTTCCAACATGAGTCCTTCCCACAGGCTACAGTTCTTCAAGACCTGCTCCATCATGGGTCCTTTCCATGAGGTGCAGTCTGTCAGCAACAGGCTGCTCCAGCCTGGGTCCCCCATCGGCTGCAACTCCACCCAGAAAAATGCTCCTGAGTGGATTTCTGTCCACAGGCTGCAGTTACTGCCAGGATCCTGCTCAAGCATGGGCCCTCCATGGACTGCACTTTCCTTCAGGGCACATGTGCCTGCTGCAGTGTCCTTCATCAGCTCCCCCATGACCCTCCATGGTCTGCAGGGGTGCAGCCAGCCCCATCATGGGCTGCACGATGGCTGCCGGGGAATCTCTGCTCTGGTGCCTGGAGCACCTCTTCCCCCTCCTTCTCCACTGACCTGGGTGTCTGCAAAGCTGTTTCACATTTTTCTCACTCCTCTCCTTCACAGCTGTGAGCACCTTTTACCCTTTCTCACCCTTATTACAGAAATGCCACCGGCATTGCTGATGGGCTTGGCTCCAGACAATGATGGGTCTGTTTTAAAGCCAGCTGGAACTGGTTCTGTCTGACATGGCAGCACCTCCTGGTCTCTTCTCCCAGAAGCCTTTACAGTCCCCCTGGCTACCAAATCCTTGCATGATAAACCCAAAACACTTACTCTTCTCTGTTACTTTTGATGAATAACCTGACAACGATGGGTTTTATGACTTATGTTTTTGCTGCTTTATAAGTTTCTTTATGAGGGTGAGTCGCATGTGATTGTTATTGGAATACATGAAATATTTGCATTATGTTTTGAATATTTGCTTTTAGTTTGGGCATCATTTTTTACAGTATAGCAGTTATACCTTTTCTATATTCTGATTCTGTTTTCCTTTCTTATCATAGAGAAATATAGATTGTATTTTTCCACTCTTTAATTTGTTTCAAAACAAAAAATTTTTTCATCTATTGGAGGAAATGTAATAAATTAAGTAATTGTTTTGACACATACTTTAAATTATGAGGTAAGAACTGTACTTTGGAAAAATACTTCTTCTTTTCACCATGTATGTATTTGTTAAATGACCTGAGACAGAGAGGAGGATTAAATACTTTATCAACAAAGATTACATTCTTTTGTAATTCCTCTGATGGAAGAGCATTCATCATTCCTTGCTGCCCTCCTCCCACCTTTTCATCATGAGCTATAATCCTATCATTTACTTGACAGACTCTCCTGAACTTTGACATTTGGTTTATGCATGAAGTGTGAAAAAATTTGAACTGGAGCACCCACCCAGGTGGGATCTGTTTGCTTATATAGTCCTAGCTTCTCTGCCTCTCATTTGTCTTCATAATACAGCCAACATCATTAATAAGCCTAATCAGGTCACATCAGTTAATGGATTGTCCTTGGCACAGACTGAATTTCCTCTACAGGGGCAGAAGGGAATAATTTCAATGTTACATCTCTTCTGGACATTATCTATACATGTACTTATCCCCACTGTCCTCGCAGCTGTGCTCTCTAAACCATAACATTTTTAAAATAATATCCTCACTTCCTTTATCTGAGTCAGTGAGACAGTGATGAGCCATTTTATGTTGTTATGCCACCTATATGCCAGAATCTTGAGCATGGCATAAGATCCCATTGTACAGCTGCAGGTCTACTGTTTAATGCTATAGACCATTGCAAAGAAAGGCAGAGTACTGATTCTAAAGCCTTTTTACTTACATTTTGCATGTTTTGATGCAGAAAACAGCAATTAAATTACTAGCTATATAGGCCTATAACATTTATATTATTGTTAAATTCACAATATAAAATTCAAATACATTTAGACCACACTAACAAGGTATGATACTTGATGTTAATATGAAAATTTATCAACTGAATTGTTGGCATTGAATTAGTAGAACAGGGATTCATTCTTTAATTTTATGAAGATGCAGGTCAAAATTTAAGATGTATTGGAAAGAAATGTGATTGAAAGAGGATGAGACATCTGCTTCACACCCACTGCTCACTCTGTTTTCAAAATTTCAATGGTAACTCAATGGTTATTGAGTTTTTTCTGTACTTTTCAAAACTCTAAGTCAGTTTCCACCCTTACTCCTTTAGAGACAACTTTATCGCTGCAGTACCAACTTCTTACATAGATAGAGACACATTCAGAATGTGATAAAGTCAATGTTACCTCAAATTCTGAAAGTAGGAGACTAAATATAGGCAATCATTACTGAAAATCTTAACAACGGTTGATTCCAAGACAAATTATTAAAGCTTCTTTAAACTTTAAAAATTTATTAAAATAAAAGGTGATCTTTACTTGATAAACTTAAGATAGGTAACAGACTAGCTGGCATGTCATAAGTCAAATATTTGAATTTTGAATTATTAATTCATTAATTCTGTGACTTATAAAATCAGGAATTATTTCTGAAATTTTTGGTGATTGCTAGGTTTATTCCTGATATATAAGTGGTTTTGTTTAGCTATTTCTGTTCTTTGCTGTTAAAAAACCATGAAGGTACTTATGTTACTACAGGATACTTTCTAATATCAAATTTTAACTATCTGCGTAAATAATTTTACAGTCATAAATATATATATGTATATAAATATGTAGCTATTCAGTATGTCAGTTAAGAAAACTCGTCTAAGTTCAGAAAACCATGAACCTCTTGACAGGCAAACTTTTGAGTGATATAGTACCACCCTTACTGTGTTGTTGGCACTTGTGTTTTCATTCAAAAGAACAAAAAAAGCAGCTATATGGAAACACATTACTAAATTAGATGGGACATATCTCTTTCATAAAGAAATATTCAGATTATTATCTGAAGACTGAATTTTGTATGCAGGTAGGCAGAGAATTTAACCTTTAATGCTGAAAACTAACCGGTCACATTTTTTGTAGATGCAAAAATGATGTTTGTGCATTTAAGCATGGAAAAATGAACAGCATATTTTTGTAAAGTGTTTTAGATGTTTTACTGAAGCTTAGTTTTTTAAATGTAGTAAGCTCTAGTAAGCTATAATGCATGGGTAATCAAATGTCTTGTAAGACCATTATGTACTGAATTTGCCCCTTGAAATGCTTTACATGGCAGGGCCTGATTAATTTGAAACTTAGGTAATTGCTGTGCAACCAAAGGAATGCTTGACTGACAAAGCTGCAATTTCTCATTCATCGTAGTTTTCTTTTTTTTTATTTTGTTTTATGAAATGTATTGCCAATGTCTTTTTTTTTTTCTGTTGCTGCTGATAGGTGGCTGTTATTTTTGTGATGCGTAAAAAGTCAAAACTCACGCAGTTCTTTTCAGCTTCAGTAATTTTGTATCTCTACTGGTCAGTGATATAAACCAGTACAAGCCATCACATTAGCAATTTAGAAAACTTATTAATTTCTATATTAACCACAAGTTAAGTAGGACAAAAATGACGTGCAAGTAATGTTTTTCACAAGGATGTTATGCAAAATAAGCCTAAACAAATCAAACGATAGCCCCAGCAGATTAGCAAACACCCAACAAACCCCTACTAGACCTTTAAAGCAGAGAGAGGGAGACTGGGGCAACAGTCATACATAGCTCTCTCTGATTTCCCTCACAGTTGGAAAAATAATTCATTCAGCCTCCTAGATGGATGGCTGATCTTGAAGGTTTTGTAAAATGAACATTTGCTTGATACTGTGGAATATAATAAAAAAATATCTCATCCTTAACTTCTTTTGCAGCAACAGCTTGCAGATTCTCAAATTTTTTAATATGTTTCTGCTTCCTGTCCACACACATACACCACCACCACCCCACCCCCGCACCCCCCACCTGGCAACTGGCTAAATTGTGATGAAAATCCTGCCAGAGTAATTTAAGAATACTATTAAAAAACAATTGTTTATAACATTTCTTAAAGTGTTTGATATCCAGCTGATGCAATGGTTCTTAAATGGGCCATAGCAGGGATAACATAAATAGAGTGAAATTTCCAGAAAAGAAAGAAATTTGAACACGGAGGCACACAAAAAAATTTTAATAGCTTGGTGGAAAATATTAGTTCAATGAAACGAAGGTAAATATTTAGTTATAACCTTTTCTATAGAAGCTAGTTTGACTTACTGCTACATCGTAATAAGTAGCATTTCCATCCAAATTCTTAAAAAGTTCAGGAGGAGGATTCATGGATTGCTGAACAAAGCTGTGGTCAGTGGATGAAGAGTACTCTTGCCAATTCTGGATATTTCTCAATGTATTTACAGCTGCTCTAAAAATAATGAAAAATTCACCCCATTCTTTTACACTTCAAAACTTTTATTGGTTTATGATAATAAACTGACCGTTTGCCTCTAGTGAAGCCACGTTGGCTGTCACCAATAATCTTCCTAATTTTCCATGTGCCTTAACATAGTTTCCAGATAAATACGTGTGGTGTCAAAATCTGTGATCCTTTAATCAAACATTTAAAATGCAAAGGCTGTGTATAAAACAAGAACTGTGTCCGTATTTAATCTTTTAAAATACTATTTTTAAAGGAGCAAGACTGGAAAATGGGGACAGAACTGTTAATTAGTACTTTAATTATGCTTTTAGTCTTATCTGTAGAAGAAAATACAAAATATTGTGTACAATATCATTCATAATTGTGAATGTATGAATTGAAAAAACCCTTGCTTTCTTATGTCCTAACTTCCGCTCTCCTGAGGACCAAATCACATATATGGAATATAAATTGCTAGATAATATATTACCAAGAGTTTTGTGGTTGGGGTCAAAAGTTATGTGGACAAAATTGGACAGAATATCAGCAGAGGATGGTCTCAATTACAGTTCCTTGTGAATATACTACCTACAAACTGCAGAGCAATGCTCACTCAAACTGAATTATGAGAGTGTGATTATTTAGTAATAGAATTTACATAACCTGTCTTGACACATTGTGTTGTTCTATTACCAGTGTGACAGAAACTTTCAAAATATTTTAAGTGGTGCAAACCAGTCTGCTTTTGTCAAATAGTATCAGCTGGTTTTGTCTTGGATGTTCTTCGTAAGCTTCTAAAATCTTATCAGGCCAAATTGCTTATTTTATCTACTTCAACTATTTGAAATATTGAAAAAATTATTAAATCTACCCAGAATAATCAAAACTAATGTCCAAAATAAAGCACTCTCACAAGCTGTAAAGCACATTGCTTATGAGCAATGCCTATAAGAACACATTACATTTTTGATATAACAAAACCATACATTAGCAAAATTATGATGAAAATAAAGACTCCTTTCATGGCTTATTCCACTGAATTAACTTCACTCAACTGGTTAGACCAAGGCAATGTACTTCAGTAATTGCAATGAAGTTGTACAACTGAGTTACAGAACCTCTTCGACAACCAGGACTTGCTCACTGCAATCTCTTTATATGTTGAGTTGATTTTCTCATATTAGATACCTTCTGAAATCAGTAGTAATTGCAAAGTATGCATGTAATATTTGCAGTAGTTGTAATTCTTTTAAAGGAAAATATTGACTGTAATTGTGAGTCAGACTGCGGAGACAATTTAGCAGTTGGTCAAAGTTCTTCAACAGAAGGCTTTCTTAAGACTATTCCTTTTTTATTTTTTTTTTTCAGCTTTCACATAGTATATTATATAGTCAAGAGAGAAATATGGAGAGCATTCCCAGACAGAAATAATGTCATACACAACAATATATTTATTTACAACATCATTCATTTTTTTTCAGTGTGGCCCTGCCAGGGTTCAATGACCTTTAACTCCTGAGAGAGTACAACAAAATCTGTAGCAAATTTCTTTACTAAAGTTCCATATACTTTAAACTTAATCAAAGCCAAGTTCACAGAGATCAACAGGTTATCTACATAAGTAGGTTATATGCTCTTGTGCTTCTAACAAGCCTACATTTTGGTAAACCTAATTTTCTAAAATGCATTGATTATGCTTTGCCCCAGTTATCTAAATTCTTGCTTTAGCACTATTTACCAATACAATATAAACCATTTCTGCTACAGTGATTTATCTTTTGGGAGCAGAACAGAACAAAAGATATTTTAAAAATGGATGAATTGAGCCATCCCTTTTAGACAGCGTCCAGCACAGACACTTAAACAAAAGGAAGTAAAGATAAATTTAAAAGGCCTCTTTTATAATGGGAACAGTTATTAAACCTCAGACACAATAAATGGAGACATTTGTTTAAATGCAGGGGGGAGGGTAGAGATGGAGAGGATAAAACAGTATCAAGGGATAGGTGTAGCTGAAACAGTATCTCTGCTACACAAGAATAATGAAGACATCTTAAAAGACTTTAGTAGCAAGAAAGCAGCGCTGATGAGCACCACAGGAAAGATAAAGCAATTCTCTCTTCCTTTGGGTGATGCATCCTCCCCTCCTAGTTCTCATCCTGCATCGTGGTCTATCAGCTATCTTTCCTCTTCTTTTCCTAGACTGCAACAGGCAGATTGATGGCACTTTGATGACAGACCCTTTTACAGTCTTAAACCTTCCTCACATGACTTCTTTCTGTTTGGGGAACAATTCTCCTGCTTCAGCTGTTTCTGGCCATGGATTGATTTGCTGTCCTCTATTTCCTCAAAATTCATGTTGAATAGTAATTGTGGTTATCTAGTAAGACCAACTGTACCTGCAAGAGTTGCCATTTTTTCTGTTTCTTATTTAACACTGCACGGTGGACCTGCTCCCCAAGGAGCCAGACAGGGGCACCGTCATGGTGCAAATGTAGCATTTGCCTGTGGTCAAACTTGAAGTCTGTGTCAGAGCTGGGAGCTGAGCAGTTGTACTCAGTTGTAATTTGATATTATAACCTGCCTTTCTTTCTAAACTCAAGAGACTTGCACTGATTTGTAATGCATAAGTTATTCTGCAACATGCAGACCATGTAATAATTTTCCTGTGCTATGCTAAGTACATTTATTTAAATGTCATTGACTCAGGTGAGGCTGTGTGGTCAGATTTAAGATAGACATGTAAAACATGCCTCACAGGTTTTATAGAGGATGTAGTTGTTATATCTATGCAATAAATTATGTATTATGTAGAAGAGTTGTTAGAAAATAAATGCACACTACTTGTAATAGTTTCCAAAGCAATATAGAAAGTAATTATTTCTTGAGGTTCTCAGAATGTTCACTCGTCTCTCCAAATCAAGTCTGAAATCTGTTGCTTCTTTAAAGAGGGATGAGATGAAGTAGACTGTGACAGTGATGAATATTGAAAAATGCCTCTGAACAAACAAACCACCTAAATAGATGGAGGTTTCAATTCAAAGGTGTTACCCCAGGAGTTCACTTAAGAGTTCATATTTGTGAATGTTTTGCTGTCTGTTCTGCCTGATGATAGCAAAGAGCTTTTCAGACTGTTATCTAAAGCTGTAAAATATGTGCACATATATGCATACTGGCACATCAGTCTTTTCACTTCCAAGAACTGCTTGTGAATACAAACACTGAAATTTTATACCCAATGCAGCATATTTCTGAAGTGTTAAAGTTCTGAATTTACTGGTGATCTGTTGTTCCTTAGGACTACACTAATGGAGGAGAGACTTCATCTTAAATACCTTGCTGTAGCTCAGTAATCATTAAAAAAAAAAAAAAAAAAAAAAACAAACCAGAAAACCCAACACCAATTTACACATTTTCACTAGAAATTAGTGTTCTAATCTATGACACCATGTCCATTGGTATTAACTGAAGTATGACCTGAACCTCTGGGGAACAAAGATCTAGAAATGGACGTGCATATGTTACTGACAGCATTCCTTCCTTAGGAGCTCATTTCAAGGTAAAAATAAGTGAAAAGGCTTCCTGAGGGTAATCACAGAATCAAAGAATCATTGAGATTGGAAAAGACCTTTAAGACCACTGAGTAAATGTCAACCTAACACTGTCAAGTCCCACTAAACTGTATCCCTAATCACCACATCTACATGTCTCTTAAATAACTCCAGGGATAGTAACTCAGCCACTGCCCTCTGCAACTTATTCCAGTGCTTGACAACCTATTCAGTGAAGAAATTTTTCCCAATATCCAATCTAAATATCTGCTGGTGCAACTTGAGGCTGTTTCCTATTGTCCCAACACTGGTGACTTAGAAGAGACCTGAAACCTCCTTTCAGGTAGTTGTAGAGAGCCATAAGGTCTCCCCTCAGCCTCCTCTTCTCCAGGCTAAACAAGCCCAGTTCCCTCATGCGCTCCTCGTAGGACTTGTGCTCCAGACCCATATCATGTAACCTCGGGTAGTATCTCATCAATAGAAAAGTGGTTTTACCCTTTTTTACTTCTCTCTCTCACTTCTGCTTCTTCATTACTCAGCCTTTTACAAATTTTCTGCTTTCAGTATACTTGTTTACTGATCTGCCCTGGATACTTGGTGCTTGGTGGCTTATGAGAGGTCTGTAATCTTGTATTTCAAAGAACTTTTCCAGAAAACCCAGATACATTTGTTACATGAAACACTGTTATCAAGCTTTCTAGGTTATAAACTCCGTAACAAAGTTCAAAGCAGTTAGGGAGCAAATTAAGATTTTTGGGAATGTTTCTTGCCCTCATTTTTTTCTTCTATCTTCTGACTGCTTTTTGAACTAAAGATACAGCCTTCAATATTAAAAAAAGGGGGAAAAAAGGAAAAAATGTCAAAATTTCATACATTTTCAGATTTTCTGCAAAGAAATTAAATCCCACATATCTTCACTGATGCTGCTTTCTATCTAAGATCCAGAAAATCAGAAAAAGAACATGTTTAGAAAGCTAAAACTGAAGTTACTCCAGAGCTGAAATATATAGATAAATCCAAGGCATAGACAAATTTTCAATTAAGTTCTTTCAATATTGTCTTGTCTTGGAAATACAACTAATTTTATGAGATTCTCAGATATTATGCTGTGTCTACATTAGACTCTAAGAAAGATTTCTGGATGTGTACAGGCAAAAGGGATGAACAAATGGTCTTGACGCTTTGACTGTCACTATTAATTTTCCTGACACTGTGTGCTTACCGTTAATTATGCATGTACTAGCTGGGATGCTAGGAATGTCAGGCCAAGTTTGCTGAAATAGTAAGTAAAGTTGCAACGAGCTCAAGGGAATGTAAACACTGCATAAGTAAACGGTTGTTATTTATAATAGATGGGACTTCTTAAGTGATATTGATTTAGAAAAGGCTAACTTGACAAGAAATATCACTGTGTTGTTAAGCAATATTAATCACCAGATGGTGGTGGCCTTTTTAAAAAATCGTTCATTTGATAGTAATATTACTAAAGTACAGGCCAGGATACAATACAACCCACCCAAGTGAGATATTTGCAGAAACTTTCCAGAATAATCATATTTCCTTTATAATGTTAATTTCCACCAAATACAATAGGTAAATCTGGATTTCTTTACACAGTTTCAGACAGTTGTTTTTAATTTTGAGGACAGAGTATGAAGTATTACTTGTAGAACACAAGCCTACATGAATCGGAAGTGAACCCTTTCCCTGTAACTCTGCACTCTCATGGGAAAGTGTCAAATATATTCAAGCAAAATTGAAGGCTAGATTTAGGGTTCATTGAAATTTCTCCTGTTGCTCCCCTGAGTGAATTTGTAGCAGTATTGGTGCAGGAAAAAGACCCTGGACATTGTACTTTCCCTTTGTCTTGAACACACTGAGGAATAATTTTGCTTTCATTTGCTTCCTCCAATCTGTTGAAGCCCTTGTAACCCAATGTCCTGTCATGATTTGTCTTGTTTATTGCTCTGGCTATGAAGCAGTCAGGTGTCTATAAGGTCTGCTAAGAAAATCAAATGATGATTGCTGTTAAATTACAGGCCTCGTTCACTACTTCTGATCTGCACTTGTTCAAATTTTTTTACTTAATTGTTTAATCTAATGCTTAACTGTTCGAGCTAATGCTTACCAATACCATTTAAGGTAGTACTTCCCTGTATAATTTATAGCAAAGATCCAGCAACCAATGATAAGAAAACCATTTTAGAAGTATGGAATAGCAGACCAAATAGAAAAGAAGCATACTGACGAACATCAACATAACAAGCGCCCTAAGTAATTGCAAAAATTTGCAGAAATTTGAAGATTACCTGAAGAAGGTTCCACCAAAACCACTGAGATAACAGGTCACCATAGCTACTATTTTCCTGCACTTTTCTAAGGGAGACAAGCAGGCATGAGGAAAGTATCTGTGACCAGAACTGTCAGAACATTCAGATAAGACTGACGGCTTTAAGGTAGAACATTAATTATTTAATTGAATAATTGCTTTCCCTGCCCCTTTTATTTTAGTTGGGTAATTTTGAGTATTGCTGTGTTGTGTGTGTATAATTACACCTGGAAAACTAATTAATTCTGCCATGTATCACTCTCAGCCATAATAATACCAACAGCATGACTAGTAAATTTATGGTTCTGCATATGAGATACATTTTCCTTTTGCCCATAACAAACTTATGAACGTAACTCCAGGGAGTATGCAGGTTTTGAAGATCCAAAATACTTCAAAGGACTAGGATGAGGAGATGCTTTCTCCAAAGTGCCTACCAGAATTGCCTTTAGCCCCCTTAACTGTCTAAACTTTCAGAAATCAAACATGAATATCTCACTCCATATTTTTACTTCCGTAGACTAATATGCAACACTCATTATGCGCTTTACTGTTTCCATCTTGCTGAGAGAAAGATCCAAAGTTTGACACCCACCAAAACCCAAGATATTTGCAAAAGTGACATTTTCCACATAAAGAAACACACAGTAACTGGGAATGTTCTCTGTTTAAGCTTTCTGTCAAAAAATGGTGTTAGGGTTATAGCCTACTTGAGGCTATGTTTTTAATTTTTGTTTATCCTTTATCTTAAAAAAATATCTGTTCCAATGTTCGTGCACTGGTTCTGTGTGCTGGGGGATGGTTGCTCATTGCCTTCTTTCCCCTTTCTCTGGTTTATTTTTTCATCTCTTTTGCTATATTTCTCTGTTTTTAAAATGTATTTTCTTTATCTTATTAGGGCTTCTCTGAACAAATCAGAAACCTCCCATGTTTTCTCTAATTATTAAAAATGGTTCCATGTATTGTTTGCTACATTGTGCATCTAAGCTTTTACTAACCACTTCATCTTTTTTCAGATTATTTTACTACATACATACATACACACATTATATATACATATACACACACATACATATATGTAAACAGTCACATATACTTCTAGACAGAAACCATATAAAAATATAAAAACTTACAAGGTGTGGCTGGGAATGAATGATTGAATGAATGAATGAATAAATGAATGAATAAATGAATGAACAAGCAGATTTGCTAATGATAAACACCGATGCAGCTCACAATTTAACCTTGCTCAGCATTCACAGATTTATCAGACTTACTTGAACAGAGGAACTTCAGCTGAGAGGTGAATGTGTGATCTAGAAGAGTAAGAATGTTCTAGTCAAATGCTTCTGCATTTACTGTGCTATCATTTAACAGGTTTGACTCACACTGAGCATGTGAACAAAACCTTTCTGCTGGCTGCCTGTGGGGTTTTATTTTTCTATTCCTTCTGGTCTGGCTTTCTGCTAGACCATATCCCCTGTTCAGAAGTGTGGTCCTTACCTTGCAGGAATACAGGAAGTGACAGCAATGACAGCCCCATCACTATTCATATGCATTTAGTGGATACCTCTCCTGGCCTTGCAAGTCCTGGGTGTAAGTAGGTAGATAAAGTGACAAAAGAAACTAACTTGCCTTGATTTCAAACACACACCTATAGTTAGATGCACAGGTTGAAAGATAGAAATAAACATGAAATAAGCATAGAAATAAAAATAACTTCTGATGATTTACATAACTGATATATTTGCATCATATAAGCACCTGGAAATTAATGCACTAATAGGAACAGATCAAATAGGATCAAAGAAAAGAATGTGCTTAAGGGAAAGCCTGACCCTGAAATGCTTTAGTGTTTCAATTGTGTCATGAATATTGGATATGGAAATTGAACCTTTCTTTTCTTTATAAAGAGATCTTTCTGGCTTCCTATGATAGCACTGGGTTTCAGAAACTGAATTTCTGAAGTGTCATACTATATCTAAATTCTTACAAAATGTCGTGTTTCAATACAATATGGTGTGGTGAAGAAGCTCCAGAAAGTTAAATACCACTACTACTACTACTACTGCTACTAGCAATAATAATGTATAATGATAATAACACTTCTAATAATAATGATCTAATGAAAAAAAAAAAGGAAAAAGGAAACAAAAAAAAAAGATACAACTGCTCACCACCAGCCAGTCGCGCACAGTCAATCCCTAGGCAACAGGGACAGTATGAGAACCTGGAAAAGCTCTTAGTTTAATATAAACATTGCTTGACAACAACTAAAAGCATTAGTATGTTCTCAACATTCTTCTCAGCACAGATTCAGAACATAGCCTCATACTAGCTACTGTGAAAAAATTAACTCTATCCCAGCCAAAACCAGCACACCACTGTATAAACCTCCGAAAATATCTCTCTAGAACTGTAGCTATAAATAAAGGCATTCAGTTGTACCTTTTACCATGCAAGTCAGTTACATCTCAGCAGCTGGTTGCATTATATAGATTCTTGAGATTTCCAGATGGAAAAAATCCACTCTAATTTGTTTCTTTTCTTTCTGGCAGTTTCATCTGTTGTGGTCTATAAATCCCTTATTTTGGTAGGTATTTGTTGCAAGTATAATAATTATTTTTGGTGTGTGTGGTGGGGTGTGTGTGTTCCTGAATTCAGTTAGATTATTTACCATGAGTAAAACATAATACTTTTTTTTTACTTTACAAATTAAAACTCATAAAGATTGTGTTCTTTTTTTATTTTATATACTATTTCATTTGTTTCATCCTTCTCGAAAAAAATAATGATCCTTTAGAAGGTTATTAAGTATTAATCTATGTAATATTAGTAATTGTTTTTTATCAATCTCTTCTTGTTAAACTGAAGGATTTAGTGGGACAAAGAAAGAAATACAGTCTTATTCTGTCATGGATGAAAGATTATGATTCTACTTTAAGACTCTGAAAAGTTAATTAGTTGCAGACTTTAATGGGTCTTTTTCTTTTGGTGAATATGCATATTTCACTTTCAAAATCAGCAGTTAGGTATCACATATGACATTTTGTGATAATTAATAGAGACCATTTTACCCCTTAGATAAAGTGATTTAATTTCTATCTACAAGTTTCTATCAGTAACCTTACAGGATCCTGCAATTAACAAAAAAGCCTACCTGTGTCATACTTGTGTGTCCCAGCACTTTTCCCACAGGAGGAAAATCCGATCTTTTGAAGAGAAAAAAATGTGTTTATTTTGTAACACCATTACAACACTTTCACTTAGCAGAGTACCTAAAATCTCAGTGACTAGACTAAAAAAAATATCAGGGACAATAAATATTACTTTTTCTTAATTTTAATGAGCAAATGGCATGCATGTGCATCTTAATTAGTAGGCATGACAAAAAATAATGATATAGAAAATTATTTTAGTGCAGTGCCAGACATGAATTATTGAAAATTACCAACAAAATTACATATTACTTCTTTGTAAAGTAATGAATACAGAGAATTTTTATAATCTCTTTATATTTTAAAGAAATACAGTATTCTTTTTACATATCTGTATAAATATGTTCAAATATTAATGGAAGAAGGTAAAAAATTATATATTTTACAATAGCTCTGCACTTCCACAGCTGTTTCTATACAAAAGAATTTTAAAATTTTTAGGACAAGTTGCATAAAAACATATAATTGATGCAGGAGTCTGAGTCTCATTTTTAAATGCGTAAGTATTTGAGGGCACCTAACTATGCAGATGGGGCCTAGCTGGAATTGCAAATATGGTCCTGTGACATGTTTACTAATTAATCACTTGGACTATTCTTCATTAGCTAGGCAGAGCATAAGAGAGTCACTTGAGCTGCATGACGTGTTCCTGAAAAGATATCATTGCAATTTACAAATTGGAAAAGTAGATAATAAACAAGACATTTGTTATGAGCTTTCTCATTTAAGGCAGCATTAGCTAAGTTATGAATTCCTATGGGCAAAACAGAGATGCACAAATGACCACATAATTCTTCAGAAATCAGTGAGAATCCATACAAATTCTCATTTCCTTCCTTCAAGATGAACAACACAACCTTAATATTTTCTGAATGGACTTTCATTGGAAATTAATTCTATATGCAAGTTTTATCTAAATTCTCTTTAGCCTGGTCTTATAGTATCTATAAAAACTAGATGGGAAAATGTCTAATAATTTTGCTTGACTAACTCAGTGGACTTCTGCAAGGGTAAAGGCAACATACGGTAGAGACAGTTTAGGCTGATTCAGTCTGCCTATAAGATTGTGAATATTAATTTTTAAGACACTTTCATTTTTATTAAAAATGCAAAAAACCAAACCCCCCAAATCAATCCCTCCTATACAAAAAATCAAATTTATAGTTTCCCCCATTATACAACCTTCCAATTGACAGATTCTTGAAGTTGCAGGACAAACATGACAGAACTTTTTTGTATTGCTTAATGCACAGTCACAGGAACTCAGTCATTAAAATGATTATCACATTATAAGTGTAAAAGTGATTGATCTGACCCGCAAATTCACATTAACTTAGTTTTCTTTACCTATTGTTTGTAACAACAAAGCACATCTAAAATAAGCTAAGCCCACAATTAGTGGGCAGAGACGCAATAGCACTTTCTTCCATTCTCTCTGTAAAACATGTTTAAGTAGCAATTAGGCTGAGATGGACCTTAATTGATGAGTGTTGTTCCACTTGTTTTGAAGGGCCAGGCGCTAAGGATTGATTGACAGATGCTCCAGTGTGTGTGGAGAGACTCGTATTGATCCTGGGAATAAAACACATTTGCCTGTGGAGCATTATATGTGACCAGGAGAAGCAAAACTTTACAGGAGCTAGAGAATTCAAATGCATTTTTCTCCTCTTTCTCCCCACCTTTCTTTTCCTCTTCTTCCTATCCCCAGCATCCCTGAGTGGTACACATGATACTCTGTTTAGTACCAATCACAGTAGGAAAAAGACAAGCAGGCAAAATACTTTCAGTATCTTAGGAAAAAAAAAAAACAACAACAACAGAAGTAAGAATGTATATAAACAGAGAAGCAGGAAATTAGGATGCACTTGGAATGATATGGTACCATAAAATCAATTATTCAGAAGAAACAGGCAAGAAGTGTAGATAGAAAACAACAGCATCAACAACAAAAAAAAGGAGATGGGTTAAAAAAATGATCAACACTGTACCTGCATAATGATTTTCCTTGGCTTATTTAACTACTTCTATGGACCTCATTTTCTGTGAGGCCACAGTATGACTGTAGTACATAAAGGAAGAAGGCAGCATTTGTCTGTCACTGATAAAAACAGATCTTCGGTAATTAAATTGGCAAGACTTGGAGTGTATTAGGCATTTAGAGCATCAGAAGTAGCTCGAGTAATGATAGGTTAAATGTCTGTGGTGAATGGAGATCTCTTAGAAACTGGTTAAGTGCAGTTCTGCTTCAGAACTGATTCTTCAGATATTGCCAACAGAAATGTAGGGTTTTCTAGTAGAAGTTTTGTGTAAAATCTAACATGGAGGTAATATTATTGATAGAATTTTGTTATTATGGGACCTAACAACATTACTTAAGCACCAGGCCATACTACAGCAGTTGCTGTACAAAATTCCCCAAAACAACTTTCCTATCCCATTCTTAAATCTAGAAAGTCACTAATTTAAAATTTGAAAATATTATATTGGAATTGAAATGCAGAGTTAAGAATATTTCCTCTTCATTCCTTGCTTTAAAATATGGGGGAGGTTCATACCTCCTAGCTTTAAGCACTTTGAGATTGGAGGCTCTTGTGCTCATATGACTGAAAGGCAGAGAGGTTCCTCCAGGGAGTAATTTCATATAGGAGCCAAAGTTATGTGTCCAGAATCATTCACCAGATGATTCTCTTTCTCTTCTTTATAGATATTTCCTAGCAGAGTAGCCACTAGGCATATTAATTGGTCGGGTTGCTATGCTTCCCTGGTGACTTAATTTTTGCAGTAGGCTGAACTACTCTTACAAAGCAAGCTGAAAATCTGTTAATACAAAGAAAAAGGGAACAAGTTCACTACATCAGTGAATGTCGTGGTTTAACTCCGGC
>NW_010256040.1:0-11882 GCF_000690775.1 Eurypyga helias
CTGGGATGCGGAGTCGTCCATCTGCTGTCAAACCGACGGTCTGAAAGCTGAGATAAAAAAGCCAGGGTTAAAGGGGAGAGTTTAAGGGGAAAGTTTGAGGTGCCATGTCCAGGAAAAGCTTTGTTGTCACTGACCTGATGAAGGTAAACACCCCATGTGTGGCCATGCTGATGGGAGAGTACGTGTCTGGGTTACGTGGAAGTAAAAATGTGGAGAAGCATGGGTACATCATATCTGTGACCACCAATGCTGTGCTTTGTTACCTTGCCTATAAGATAGCTTCTTACTTTCTTGTCTATTTCTGAATTTTCTCCCAAACCCTTTGCTTGCAACCTTGTGCGTTAACCCCCATGTTTTTCACTGTCCCGTCATGCAAACTGCTTTTTCTGTCCCGGTGCATTTGCCTTATGGATTCTCCACACTGTTCTTCCCACTACTCACTGTATCCCAAGCCATCTGCCTCCAACTCTTCGGTTATCCAACATAAACCTCACATACTAAAAGCATTCCTACAGGCATTGTAGAGCCAGGTACTGGAGGAAATTTGGGAACTACTGCGTTGTACAAGGGCAAGGTATCACCCATCAGCAGGTCAGCATTAGTGTCTGTATGGAGGCTCTTACTGCCCAGCTCAGGCTGTGGCTTTTTGGTCATTCTTCCTATAAATGTGCTCTGATGAGCTCTTTCTTTATCCTAGCCTGCAAATGCTAATTTCTGTGCAGTCCGCAGACTCTGAGCCTCCCTTTATGAGGCTAGTTGAGAACATAAGGAGATGTAAGTTTGCAGGATTGTTTTGAGCAAGAAAGTCTTTGCTGTATATTTGTATAGGTTGGGTGTGTAATATTTATATTTTTCCTGCAAGTGCTTGTAAAAACACTACATTTGATTACACTGAGACTTACAGTTGTATCAGCAGGCAAACTGGGGCAAAAACCTGATCCCTGTTTTAAAGGTCCTACACTAAATAATATATTCAAAGTGATTTTAGTCTCTTTTTTTTTTTCTGTTGGAAAAGGAAGCTGGCGTCCCTGGCTTTGGAAGATGGTGGTGTTGCTTTATTGGAGTATAGGGAGAACTAATACACACTGTTCATCAGATCTTGAGCAAATCAGTCCTTGTGTCTCTTCTGCTGGTAAACTGTCGCTGTTTTTGTTTATGAGGTGCTTTGAGCTCTGATGATGGAAGTGCATTAAGTAAATCTTTCAAGTAAGATGAATGGGAGGATGTCAACAAGTTGCTAGAATTTGTGTTTCATATGAAGTGGTTCGGTGACTGGACTTAGAACTTTCACTTTACAAACTACTAATAACAGTAATTAGTGATGTCTTAAACTGGCATGCTCTTTTCCTACAGCTCTAAGCTTGTGTGTTCCGGTTCAGAGTTGCCCCCTCAAGGGCTTTAGTCTGTGTGTGCCCTAAGGCAACTGAAGTGATAGCTTTGTTTTGTTTTCCAGAGCTGTAAGAATGTGAACATAATGACTGGTGGTTTCAGTGTATATTGTCTTTTTCTACTGTTCCTTTTTCTGAACTGTCATTTCAGGAAAATGATCTCTGTAACTTTCATTTTGATTTGGATTTGATGTCGTGGGACTCAGATCTTTGGAATATTACAGGCCATGCTTATGCAGGTAATTTACCTTTTGTATTTTGCAGATGTGAGTATTCTCCCTCCCTTCTGTGTGTTGTCCCCCCCTCCCCAAGGGTGAGCTGTTAGAGCTTTAGGATAGTGATAACTTGTGTGAATCTGTTTTGATGTCGGGGAGCACTTAGCTTTGTGGTGAGACACCATGCTGTGTTTCTGTGGGATGGGTACAGCTGGCAAGGACTGCCCTTCAAGCTGAGCTGCTCATTAACTTTAATCTCACTATGTTTTCTGTTGTGCCTTGCTTCAGACACTAAATAGTAGGTGTAGAGCAGCATATTCTTTACTGATCTCCCATTGTTAAACACTCTGGTAAAATTACACTCCAGTAAAATTTCTTTATCTGCCTCTTGCAGATGCAAGTGTGAAGACAGAACCCTTATCACCAGCCACTTCAAATTGTTCGGTCCCTTCTCCGTCGTCTGTGGACTCTCCAGTACAGAACGTGCCTGTATGTAGAAACCTCCGTGTGTCACAGATAGCAGCAGTCACTCAGAACCAGCTGTGGCAAACAGAAAGATTTACTTGTCTGACCAACTTCATGGCATGAGAGGAAACAGCTTATTTTTCCAGCCCTTGCAAAAACAACTTCCCTTCAGTGATGTTTCCCTTCCTCTCCTGCTGTGACCCATTCTAAAAAAGAGCATGTTCAGTTCTGTTTCCTCAGTTGTGTGTGTTGGTCTGGTTGCCAAACAAAATCCCCCCCAAGGTCTAACAGTTGCTGACCTCTGCCCCCTTCACTCTGCTGCTGAGGACAAGTACTTCCTTGGTTTTCAGTGGTACTTAGGTTTTGTTCTGCAGTTTTATTCCAGTCAACGCTTTCTCCTGTGTGCTGAAGCAGCAACACAGATGTGATGAAAGGCAGTTAACTCTGAACTGCTAGCAGATGTTTTTATGTGTTTCTGAAGCACTGATCTGTACTTTCTGTCTGCAGGATGATGTGGACTTCAGCTGTAGCTCCCAGATGTCTCCCATCTCTCTCTACGGCAAGCGCTGCAAAAGCCCTCCGTCCCCCGAAGGAGATGGAGGGAAGAAGCCTGCTCTCAGCATCACTTCTCGGTCTGGTATGGAAGATTGAGCTTCTTTGATTCTGCAGATAGGACGGGTATTGTCTTGCACATGGCTGTTTAACTAATAGACACTAGTGTGTCCTGTCAGTTCTGACCTGAATTTGTGATCGGGTATGTCTGTTTTTACCAAATATTATAAATGAGCATAAAAAAAGCCCCAAACATACGAAAAGCCGTGTTGTTACTGCTTGAGTTCTTTATTTGATATCTTCTGGTCTAACTCTGACTCTTTTTTTTTTTTTTTTTTCTTTCCTAGGTAGTAATTGTGCGAGGACCCTGAAGAGATGTGGTCAGACAGCATCCAGGCCTTCGATACAACCCAAACCCCTTCTTCCTGCTGTACCTGAGGCTCCGGCTAACATTGGCATCCCAGCTAAAACCATCATTATCCAGACTCTTCCCACGCTTGTGCCACTGCCAAAGCATCAGCCGGTTGTTAACATCCAGCCAGCGCCACCTAAAGGTGGGTGAATTGTCTTGACTGAGCCAGGTCTTGGGGGTAAGCGCTGTGTTTGGGATGGTCACTAGAATGAAGTTAGCACTGGTGGGTGAAAAGGGAGGGGTAGGAAAAAAAATAAGGGGTCCTACACGCTTTGCTGAAAAAGCTTTAGGCTGAGAAAATGGCCTTATTTCTGTATTGCGTAGTCCTTGGAGAAACAACAGTCACCTGGGCACTGTGTGGAACGGAATACAGTATAGCAAAAAAAACCGTGCTGAGCACTGACAGTTGTGCAGGTAAAACTGCTGATTTGGAAGGATCTCTAGGGACCCTTTGCTCTCTGTGTGATGGGAAGTGGTGTCTAGGGTGATTACAGTGCTATTCCGTCGTAACCACAGGACGATCCAGCAGAATCAGTTAGCATAGAATCGTAGAATGGTTTGGGTTGGAAGGGACCTTAAAGATCATCAAGTTCCACCCCCCCTGCCATGGGCAGGGACACCTTCCACTAGACCAGGTTGTTCCAAGCCTCATCCAGCCTGGCCTTGGACACTTCCAGGGATGGGGCATCCACAGCTTCTCTGGGCAACCTTCAGCATGGCTTGAAGGAAACTTGAAAGCTTGGGAGGAGGGACATAAGTGTTTGGTTTTTTTACCCACATGAAACTTTGCCATAGGATGATGGGACCATGAGTTTATGGCTTTTTATCTCACTAAACAGCATTAAATAGGATGTTGTGAAATCGGCTGAGTTAAGAGAGCCATGTCAGGGGTTGCTTACACCGGCAAGCTGATGTTAACAAGAGGCAAGTGGTTTCCTGTCCACTGATAATTCTTCATTCCTCCTGTTGCCCCGTAACAGATTATTTGAAGTAGCTTGAGCCTTCATTTCTGAATCCCATGCATTACTACACTCTTCGGCCAAGGCAGTGGGGTCATTGCATTGGTGAAACTGTCAGATGCAGTTGCTTGTTCTCACCAGCTGATGGCTGCAGTCTCTTGCGGTTGACTATACCGGCACAGAGGCATGGAAGGAAAAGGAGACAAATACTTGAGGGCATGCATCTAGAAATTATTGCAGTAGAGAAGAATTTGTCTTCATTACTAACGGCTCCTCCATCAGGAGCTAAGCCAGAGCTGGAGACGCTGACATTTGTTACAGCATGCCTAAGATTATTGGACTGCTTAAAACACGTCGGCACAGTCAGTGTGACCTAATTCTTATTCCTTCTGATGTTCCAGCTGATAAAATACCATCTGGAATAAGGAATGTTGGGGATATGGATTTTTTGGATAAAAGTATAGTATTGTGAAGGTCAGCTTTTCCTTTTCCCTGAAGAAAAGTCAGGAGAGTTTGGGTTGGTTTTTTTTTTTCTGTGAGGCACTGTAGAGGAAATACTTTTTGGGAAAATATTTCCATGCCATGTATTTACTTTTAACTGATGGTGTGTTTAAAAATGCTGTAGTGCTGCTTCCATAACAAAAACCCTAAGGCTCTTTTAATTAGTCAAAATCCCCTGCATGTGACAGGTTGGAGCTACCAGTTTGAAATGTGCCGTTTTCCTTCAAAGGAGCACGATATTTTTACATCCCTGTCATAAAAGCTTGAAGAAGGCAGCATGTTCTTGGAGCATCATGTGCTTTATGTATTAAAAAAATGGTTGAAATAATCTCAAATTCACCATCTGAGGTTCTTAAATAGGGTAATACAAACTTGTGATGTCTTCAAGATTATCTGTGCAAAAAGATGATCTAATCCTACACCTCATACATAAGGGATCTTGGCGCTAGGTAGGTGACTTCATTTTTCACCTTCCAGAAGGTTCAGTAAATGCAGTAATAATACCGCCGTGCGTTTTGGTTGGAATGCTCCACTGGAACGTGTTCTTTCTGAAAGCTGGCGAGGTCATCCTGTTACAAGGGATTAAAGAGATGTTCGTTGCTTTCGGACAAAAAAATATTACTCGAGCACCTGCTTGAGTTAAATGTAGTTGTTGGACTGAAATTTCTTGGAAGTGACTGTATATAATTCCGTTTCAAACTCGTGTCAAAATTACCTCATTTTTTCTGCTTGCATTTCTTTAAGGTCTGTTCAGCTTGTGCATAGAATTTCTTACATAAGACATTTTTAAAAAAAATTAGTCTTGCCTTACTGTGAGTTGAGGCTTTAGCTTACATTTTGAAAGTGTAACTTGCATTGTTGTTTTGTGTTTATCTTCTTTCTCTATGCTGTTTCTGAATTAGTTTACATAGTATGAATCACTTCTGTGTAGTTAAGTTTTCCATTGAATACTGCACTGAAGCAGGGATGGACAAAAAGGGGAAGGAGGATTGAGGTAACTTCTCTTGAAAAGTTGCTCAAAGTGCATCAAGTGTTAGCAATACTGAAAAGAGTAATGTTTCTAACCAGTGTTGCATTTTATTAACTTTGAGGAGTCATTGGGTTTTGGGAGAGAGCTTGATTTAGTGAGTCACTTTAATACGTGTAGTTTTGGTTTGCCGAATGGATAACTTTTGGCCTCATTTTTATTTTCATCATTCCTATGCTGTGGAATACATTAACGGTGCAGAATTGAACTGGAGATAAATCATGCAGGCCAGGAGAGGAAGGAAGAGGCTTTGTACCTCCTGTGTCAGTATTCCCCAACAGACTGGTCATGTACAAATCCGTTTCATGTCACTGAGCACCCCTGCTTGTTCTTGTGTTCCAGCTCAATCAGTGGTGCTCCCCCAGCCCGCTGTGGTACAGCTCCAGGCTTCTGGGGTGCTTCCTGCCTCCCAGCCAGTCATTGCCGTCACCGGAGGGACCACGCAGCTTCACAACCATGCAGTGAATGCCTTGCCTCCAGCTGCTGGGAACGGCTCAACGAGCGTCAGAATACCAGTGACGAAGCCCTTGCTCCAGAGCACCGCGCCAGCAGTGGGGCTGGATGTGAGTTCTGACGGGGTGGTGATAACGAGTGACTAAACCTGGAAACCGTTACTTGCATATGGGATATAGTGGGAGAACCAGGTCACTTTAGAGTCTCAGGAAGACAGAGCTGTAGTTGGGCTCGTCTAACAGGATTTCAAACAGTAAACAGGGAATTCAGCGGCTTGGCAAAGAATGGGGAGGAAGAGCTTGATCCCTGCTGGCAGTTGCAGACCAGGTGTGCAGGCATTGTGGCAGAAGTCAGTGCTGATGTATTTTTTTTCCTTCACTTGTCTTCTCAATTGCAAGCTCTCGATGGCTGGAGCTGTCTTACATACAGGAAGATTTGATATATCTGATTTTTGTGCTAAACCATTTTTTCTAATCCATGTAATAAAAACATTCCTTTGGAAGCAGATGAATTGGAGGTGTTAGCAGTAGGCCTGATTCTTTCTCCATCCCCTTTATCACCCTGGATTTACTCATGATTTTTAGAAACTCCAGGTGTTGTTTCATATGACCCCAATCTCTTCAGGCTCCCTTTTGGTCATACAATGAATGAGTAGAAAAGGGGTAAGCACTCAACAGTCACTGCACAAATAGGTAAGTTTTTCCACAGTAGCTCGCAGCAAACAGTAGGTGTAAACACATATAGCTTTTGAGGTGTATAGGGTTTTTATCCCCTTTCAGCTCTGACATTTTAACTAGCTGTCAAGACGGGCGTTAGCTTGATTTAGTTCCCAGTAGTTTGGGGCTGCTTTGGTTGGATTTTGTTGTCCAAAGGAAGGCATGGTTGCAGAAAGTACTGAAGCTTCTTGACTGTGGCTTTTTAACTGCAGAATGACACCCTGAGAGTTTAGACCCAGTCACCAAGCACAGCTGTGAGCTGAGAGTCCTATTGCATCTCTCGTTGTGAGGGAGAAAACCCTGGTGTCCAGTCACAGGAAGTTTTGCAATATAGTTATGTCCTTATTCATAGAATCATAGAATGGTTTGGGTTGGAAGGGACCTTAAAGATCATCCAGTCCCCCTCCTCCTGCCATGGGCAGGGACACCTTCCACTAGACCAGGTTGCTCCAAGCCTCATCCAGCCTGGCCTTGGACACGTCCAGGGATGGGGCATCCACAGCTTCTCTGGGCAACCTGTCCCACTGCCTCACCACCCTCACCAGGAAGAATTTCTTCCTGATACCCAATGTAAACTTCCCCACTTTCAATTTAAACCCGTTACCCCTTGTCCTGTCACTACAGACCCTTGTAAAAAGTCCCCCCCAGCTTCCTTGTAGCCCCCCCAGGCCCTGGAAGGTGCTATAAGGTCTCCCCAGAGCCTTCTCTTCTCCAGGCTGAACACCCCAACTCTCCCAGCCTGTCCTCATGGCAGAGGGGCTCCAGCCCTCGGAGCATCTCCATGGCCTCCTCTGGACTCGCTCCAGCAAGTGTTCGCAGTGCAGGACACTGTTTCTCAAAGGCATGTGCCCTCTGGCTTCTCTGGAGGGATGTTGTATGGTTTCGTTGTGTCTGAGAATCGCCACTCATGCTTGATGTTAAATTTTCCTCACTATTCATATTTGGGGGGGGGCTACATTTTAAAATGAAAACTTTATTGCTACAAATAGTTCAGCTGCCAGGCCGTGATGGAAACCTTGAGTTTGCAAGAAGCTCACAGAAGTCTGTCGTTAGACAGAGCCGTTACGTGCTGCTGTGCAAAGCCAAACCGAAGAGACCTGCCAGCAGTCCTTTAGATTTGACTCCCTGTAATCAGGACTAGCACTGGGCCTTGCCATTGTCTGAATATAGGGTTTAGTTGACAAAACCTCCTTTATTGTCATCACTCTTCACATCTGTGACAGTCAGTAGTCAAATGTGTAGCTGGGGTAACGAATAGCCGTTCGTTTTGAACGATGGTTGTGTGGGTATTTCCGCCTGAAGCTGGTTTAGGGAGGCAGTTTTAAGACTTGTTATCAGCCTAAATGCTGCACATCATACTTGTGTTCACTGAAACATGTAAAACCACTTGCAGCTGCCCTTTGGCCCATAGTGTGAAATAGCACTTTGGAGAAGAGCAGCTGTTTCAGGATACAGCTGGCAGCAGCAGGGTTAACACCTCCGGTGACTGCTGTAGACTATGTGGGCTCGGAGCTGCACAGATGTAGCTGTCATTTGAGCTCTGCAGCACGTGGTTTTGTTTGCTAATCTAAGCAGATGTTGCAGGATAAAAAGAAACACTGCAGGACTCTCTTTTGGGTTTAGGAGGGATAAACTGCTAGCTTAACACACAGCCCTTCTGCTGGGTCAGGCTGAGGTGGGCTTGATAGCAAGCTGTGGGCACGAGGCCCTGCGTTGTGCTTGTCCTGGTGACACACGTGTACGCAGCTCGCGGGGAAGTGCTGGGTTTTCAGTGCCGTCAGCCTTCGCTAGGAAACCGCTGAAGAACTTTCCACTAGGAAGTTGGACAGAAGAAACGCTGCCTAAGCAAGCCACGCTTCCGGTTGAAGCAAAGAGGCTCTTCATTAAAAAAGCAGATTGCCTTTCCTGTTGCAGTTAAACAATATGAGAGCATAAACAGTAAGGGTGTCTGAGGGAATCTAGTTTTGTTGTGTCCTTGTAGGGCCTTTCTGTCATGTTTCCCCTCTAGTGGTTTCATTCTGCGTCTCAGTTCTGTTGATTAAAAAAATATTGAAAATGTAGAACAAATTAGATTATGCAAAATTACTTCAACATAAGTGTGGATTTCTATTAAGGCATCCTGTTTTCTCTGCTGTACACTGGGTAATTTCCACATGAAATAAGCTCGTTAGTCACGCTGTGTTCTGTTGCGGTAGAGACGAGAAAACCCAGGTCTTTCCTAAGAGCAGAGCAAACACTGGCATAGGTTTCGTATCCCTGGTTTAAGATGCTTTTTGGAGACAGCAGCTTCCATAGGCTGAGGAAGGAAGCCAGCCAAGGTAAAGTTGAAATGGTTTGTCCTTTCAGCTCTGTGTTAACTTTCCCAGCGTGTGTACCAAAATCTCTGTGGAGCGTGAGAGATGTTCCTATGTCTCCAGAAATAGAACGTGTGTTGGAGTGGGGATTAAATTTTCCTCAGAACTCGGTTTTCTTGGGAAGACTAAATTGTGGTAGCAATGTTTATATGTAAAGAGCATGACTGTAGAGACCCTGAAGATGGGGGGGCCATCTGCATCTGGGTAGTGCTGTTCGAAGCAAGGTTTTGCAGTGAACCTTTTGCTTCTCCATGTCCTCATCTATTTGTGTGTGCGCGTTGGTGGTGGTGTAGTTTTTAAAGCTTGGAAGTGTGAGTTGCATCACTGATTACTGTTTGATTTTAATGCTAGTGTTTTCCCTTTATGGTTTGTTTTTCCTGAGAACCAGAAGTTACTGTCTTGAGTGGTAAATTAATACAATGGAAAGAGGGAAGCTGCAAGAGAAGTGTTTGCTCCATTTAATCTCTGTTCAGCACTTGTGTAAAGCGATGTTGCTCAAGCAGTCTGACATTGTAAATTAGTTCCTCTCTCCTCTGATTATCGGAACACTCAAGCAAGGGGCATGTTTATCATCATGCAGAGCCAGCTCTGCAGTGCTTAGTGCCATGCTGCTTCCAGGTTGAAGCATTGTTGCACTGTTTCATACACACTTCTCTCCATTTCCTGCATCAGATTTGGGCAGGATCGGGGTGCAATTGTGGCTTATTCCCCAAGAAAAGCCAGAGAAGCACTAGAGGTGTGGCCAAGGACCTTAAACTGTTGTAGGCACTGCCAGTTAAAACAGAGTGACTCTAGGACAGTTGGGTTTCATTTAAGCAAGTGTAAGAAATGAGTGGAAGTGAAGCTGGTGTGGCAGACTGAAATGCAGGGACTGAACCTTGAATCAGATGGGGAGAGCTACTGTTTGTGGCAGCATTTGGAGAACACTGAGTAAAGGAGGGCAGTCTAGAGAAATACCATCTGGAACACAGCTGGTGGCATCTGAAACAGCAACAGATGTACCTCAGAGCGTTCTAGTGTACAAACACTGCACTGGTGCTTTAATTCCATGTTTTCTCCAGGTAGGTGGATTTGCCAGTGGTTCCAGCCACGTAGTCAAAAGCTATCCAGTAGTGAATAATCCTGACCAGGTCTGCAAACAAGAATGGATGTGAACAATTTGGTCGTCTCTGTTGGACTTCCTGATGCAAAACCTCTTTTTAAAAAGAGGAATGTAACTACTTGTTTGGAATATCGCACAATTCAAGCCAAAGCTCCTGCATGAACTCATTCCTTATTATTTCATCTCTGGATAGTTGAAGTGATCCTGGCCCCACAATGGTGTGTCTTATACACTGCAGTCCTTGGCTGGCCTGAATCTTTTTTTTTTTTCCATAGCTTTTATATGTCTGCACAAGTTTTTCTTGTGTTAAGAATTGTAGTACTTAAATTGTTCAAGACAAAGCTCAGTGTTAATGAAAACATGTTAAAATCTTTTCTTCTCCACTCTGTGCTAAAGAGAGAAACTGGAGTACGTACAAACAGCTTCACTTCCACAGACTTGTTGGTGGCAGCAGACTAGACATATAATAAATGATCTTCACAGAAAGCAATTAGATCAACATGGAGACAGCCCAAAATGTTAATGCACTGTAACGTGTTTTCTTTGTCTTTGTCACCAGACTGCAGTGCCATGAAGAATGGCTTCTTCAAACAGCCTGTAGCCAGTTTTTCTTGCAGACACGAAAGCCGTAGAGGAGCATACTGTCTGTGTGTAGGTATATACCAGAAGAGAGTTGGAAAGCTATGTTTAAGATTCTTTAAGCAGCTAGACCTTAACCGGAGCACACTTCCTGAGTTTAATGTTCCCATTCTGTGACTTGTTTATTTTTTTCCTACACTGATACTTCTAGACTAGTTCCCATCTTTTTTTCTTAAGCTTCCATACTCTAAAAGGTGCAGGTTACTCAGGGAATGTGTTGGTAGCTACTGGAGGATATTCAAGTCTGTGTAAGATACAGCATTCAGTCTCTTTCAGTGTAAACATCATCAAGGCACATCCTGTTGCAGCTTAATAATGTGATGGAAGTCTTCTGTTTTTCATAAAAACAAAGCTGCTGGTGCTAATTTTTGAGGAAAAGCAAATCAACAGAGTAGTGTTTAAACTTAGAATTTCAAGTGTTTTTGTATAGTGCTGCAGTATCGATCATCGTTATCCTTGTCAGCAGCAAGATGCTTTCAGTCTGCATCGTCCCACTCAGTTCAAACCACAAAACAACTAAGTGGTAAAAGATGATAGAGTGTTCCTGCTGGGAGGGGGTGTGTGTGGAGGAATCGGAGTCACCAGGACTGTTGGAGGATGGGGAGGGGTTACTTTGAACTGTCCCGGTCTGGTGTTGGGACTGAATGTGTGCTAGTGGTTGGAGTCAATTGTCTGCCCTGATCTGAATTAAAATCCTAGTCTAGATGCACCCAGAGACTGCATTTAAACTGCCATGTAAGTGCTTGATACACACAGAATGTGCAACCTAAGGTCAGAAACAGTATGCAGAATATCAAGAACTACATACCAGAGCTGTAGTAGGTACAGAAACATGTGTAATCAGTTTAAAATCATTACCCCTTGTCCTGTCACTACAGGCCCTTGTAAAAAGTCCCCCCCCAGCTTTCTTGTAGCCCCCCCAGGCACTGGAAGGTGCTATAAGGTCTGCCTGGAGCCTTCTCTTCTCCAGGCTGAACACCCCCAACTCTCCCAGCCTGTCCCCATGGCAGAGGGGCTCCCGCCCTCGGAGCATATCCGGGGCCTCCTCTGGACTCGCTCCAACTATATCCTTCTGCTGTTGGGGGCCACCGCACAGGCA
>NW_010256040.1:12038-24789 GCF_000690775.1 Eurypyga helias
AGTCCTTCCCCTCAGGGCTGCTATCCATCCACTCTCCACCCAGCCTGTCCTTGTGCTTGGGATTACCCTGACCCATGTGCAGGACCTTGCACTTGGCCTTCTTGAACTTCATGAGGTTTATGCATGAAATAACAAATTATGCATGAAATAGAAGCACTTTTAACTTTTGGGTCATTAACAGGCCTCCGTATCGTCTGTCTAGGTCAATGTCTTGAGAAGACAGCAGCGCATGATCAAAAACCGTGAGTCAGCCTTTCAGTCACGGAAGAAAAAGAAGGAATACATGTTGGGACTGGAGGCAAGGCTGGAGGCAGCCTTGTTGGAGAACGAGAAACTTAAGAAAGAAAACAGCACACTGAAGAGGCAGTTGGATGAAGTAGTATTAGAGGTAAGAGACTGATGAAGATCTGAGTTTATATGAAGCAGTTGCTCGGGTGGAAGGCACTTGAGCAGAATTATGGATATGTTGACTGGAAGATCTTTGGGGGTGTCTTGCCCAACCTGCCATGTTAACAGGACTTCCCTCAACTCCAAGTCAGGACAGCTGTCACTATCGAATTGACTGTTAATTTTTATTTCATGGTGCTTCTGAAGACTTCACTGAGAAGATGGACTGGACAGAAGCTGAATATAATGTACAAACCAAAGAGTTCTATTTTTAAGTAGACTTAGCATACGCTCATACATAATTAGGCAAATATAAATCAAAAAAGCAACTGTAATTTGGTGTATTTAGCTTCTGACATACCTTTGCATGTCCGTGCCCCTTCTTTGAGTGTCTTCTCTGTTTATTTTTTCCTGTCTAGAACCAGAAACTCAAAGTATCATCTCCAAAGAGAAGGACCCTGTGTGTGATGGTGATAGTGGCTTTCATAATGTTGAATTATGGTCCACTGAGGTAAGCTGCCTAGGAATTCCTCTTTGCAGAGCAAGTTTGCTGTCCTGTGATTTTTTTGTTAGAATCTTTAATTGTTGCATTGTTGTGTTTTAAAGCCTTGAGCTTGAAACCTGAGGTACTCCCCTCCTGCCCAGGGGCATCCATCTGGCAACAAGAGCTAGATCTTGTACTTTCTCTTGACTTGGTGTTTTGTTAAGGAAGCATACAGCAGTTTAACCTCCTGAGGTATCAATGGGGCAGACAAAGAGCTGTGTTTAGAATCCTTTCAGAAAAAGAACCACAGATTTAGTGAGCTCATCTGCATGTTTATACCTCCGCTAATCTCAATATCTGTGAGTTTAAGCTGGTCTAGTACCCAGTACAGGAAATCCCCCTGTTTGTTCCCCTGCTTTGCAATCCTGACCCATTAGATGTGTCTAGCTGCAATCTTCCTCACTACCGTTTAAGCCCTGTATTACATGTCTTCTAGCTGTGGTGAAGAGGTTGTTCCCTCTTCTTAATTAGCTGAAGTGGTAATCAAAAACCTCTCTTGTTCTAACAGTCTCAGTGGGGCATAGGAACCAGAGAGTGGGAAGGAAATGCTGCAGTACTTCCCAGACACTTTGTAAGGAAATATGTGGAAGAGAGGAGACTAAAAAGGGATCCATTTAGCCTAGCTTTGGAACATTTTATAGGACCTTTTATGTGAAGCTGTTCGTGTTTTCAAATGGGGAGGATATTCCAGTAGATTCCCAGTCAGCACTGTCTCCATTTGTCCTCAAAACCCCAGTCAAACTAAAGGAAAGGGGTGGGATAAATCTGGAGGAAGAGTTTGTTTCTGACTATGCTAAACTTTTACAACGTTGGTGTTTGTATTTTTAATAATATTAGAAAATTTGCTAAAGCTGAAACTGCACTTGAAGTAGTTGCACTCACTGCAAACACCGTTCAGCTCAGGTGGTGAAATACAGCTGATAATTTTACTTTTGATGTGGATGATTTTAAGGTAGGCCGATTGTTAGTGCATTTAGGGTTTGTATGGGGATTTTTGACTATTAGGCAGAAAAGTCAGCCTCCAGATGCTAAGTGACTGATTAGTACAACCCAACGTTACCACTCCCTCGAGAGACACTGTGCTTAGTTGGAGGGAACCAACAGGACCAGTAATCTTTTTGAAGCTGGAAGAAGTTTAAGTTGCCTCCACATCACTGTGAGGAGTTGGAATGCATGAAGCTCTTGCTAGTTTTGAGAGGCTGGGAAACATACAGAAGATGGGTGGGAATTCTTTTTTCACAGTGCTCTAACGCTCCGGCGTCAGCTGCTCTATCCCCAGGAATGAGCAAGGTGTTGAGCCTGATGGCAAGAAACTGCCGTCGGAGTAGGCTGGAAGGTCAGTCTGTGCTCATATCCTTGCACCAACCAGTAACTAGAGGAATGTCACAGGGTTAATTTCTTGGCCTGTTTGATGTTTAATGATGTAGATAAAGCAAAAAGAAATTCTTGGATGTCTGGCCGAGCATGCCAGTGTAAACATTCTGCCTCAACTAGGTGGTTTGCATCAGTGGGGAGATCGTTTATGCAGTGAGGAGAAATGTAATTGCAGATTTGCAAGAAATTACTCTTCTCTTTCTGCCTTTTTTTTTTTTTTTCCCCCTTAGCAGAATAAATGCTTGCACTGCCATTAAAATACTAGACTGTGTCAAGGTGGAGTGAATTTGATAGTGCAGTGCCCGTTGGAAGGCCCAGAATGTGGGATATATAAACTATTACTTAAGATTTCATTCCTCCCATGGGCATCTTCTTCCTTTTATAGAGGTGTCACTGAATGGTAGCTCTGTGAATGGGGTAGTCATGATTGCTCTTCTGCTTAGTCCCTAACAGCAGAAGTGTCCAATACACGTGATGTTTTTCAGTCCCTGCAACTTCTTCTAGAAATAAGAATTTTTTTAAAATAAACTATAAGCTAGCACCCATATTTTAGGAAAAGCACTTCCCTCTCTCCTCCCAAGTTGGCTCTCTGTGGAATACCTAACTTCTAATCAATGGCCAACTGGAGATAAATCTGATTTGAAACTTTCTGACAGTGTTGCCACTTCTCCTACATAGGAAATAATTTCACCTGCGCACCTGTATGGAGGTATGACAGCATTCAGACACTGGGTGTTTTGATTCCAACATACTAGCAGTGAATATTTTATTCTTTAAAAGCGGTGAACCCTTGCAAAGAGTGAGTGACATCCAAAAAACTCAACGTGGGAATTTCGCTCCCCTAAGTTCTGTAGCAGACTTTGAATTCCCTTAGCTGGCCTTATGGTAAGATGCTTCTCAGTTCCTTAATCGGAAGTGATAGGATTCTTTGAAGGCTAAAGGTAAAACAAATGAAAATCCATAGATTTTCTGTTCAGCTGCCTATTTCCATCAAATCAGAGAAGGCAGGGAAGGGGTCGGGGTGTTTGAGGAGGGGGATGTTTAACTGAAGGACAGGCAGTCCTGCAAACCCTCCATGACCTGCAGCACGTCAGGAGAGGTGCAGGGCAGTGCTTGAGCACTTGGATTCCCACACAAACCTCTGGATGGATGGCTGTGTAGTTGGTTCCATGTTTTCTTCTGCGTTAGTGGGCACGTGTTGTGCTAGCACTGGTTCACATGTAACTTTGGTCATTGGTCTTAAGGCTTGTTAACTGTGTATGTAAGTAGTGAGATGTTCGTGATGTTCCGTGAAGGGTTCGGAGGCTGTGCTGTTCTGAGGTTACGAGGAGCAGTCCAGGATGTGGCAGCCCTTGGCAAACAAGTTTAGCAGATAAAATTATTCTGTTGACACATTTTTTCATGCTGACAAATACACCGTGCGTGTGGATAATCTGTAACATTGAACCTGGGAATATGGGAGCGGGGCTGAAAGTCTGATAGGGAAGCTGGCGTATTGACTCAAGAAATGTGTTGGAAAATATTGGAGGGAGAATCTAGTCCAGTCTATTTAATTGCCAACAAGCTTTTCAGAACATTTTTCAGTCTTGGATATAGCACTGTGTTATCGCTGATAAAAAAAATGTTAGTTGAATTCAATAAAAATAGAACGTAAGTGTGAATTGAATACTTTCTGGTCGTGAAAGTGGCTTGTGTGGAGCTAATGGTAACTCTGCATTATATTGTCCTGTGTTACTAAACTCTTGGGTTTGTTGATATTTGTATAGAAAACGGAAATTTTAAATTATTGAGAGTAGAAGTAATTTAGCAGGAATTCTATTAGTGTAAGTTTCTGTTTCATTTCTTTGCTTTATACTAGAAGAAAGGCATCCAAGAATCTCCCATCTGTGTGTCAGTGAACTGTTCTCTAATCTTTGGCAATTATTTGGATTTGGATTTAATATCTGTAAAAATTTCCTTTTATTATTATTGAAGAATGATTGGTGAGGTGTGTGAAGGGAAAAGGGTGCGTTTTCATCTAACTCCTTGAAGAGGTCACCCCCTCGCCCCAGCCTTACATACCACGAGGTGCGAGACAGGGCTTGGCAGCCCACCGTGTTTGCAGGAAAGGCGCTGAGCTCACAAACCTTGGCGGGCAGCAGGCTTGGGAGCTGGAAGCATGGCATCTGGGGGCAGGTATCTGTGGGAGGCTGCATCTCCTGCTTTCGTGCCTGCTGCCTGTGAGAGCCAGCGTTGGTCGGCACGGCTGCGTTCTCAGCTGGCAGCTGCAAGATCGCTGACTGCTGGCATTAAGAAACATCTAATTGGCTGTATGTTTCCTTTTTAATCGTCTCCAACATGAAATCTGAAAAATTTCATACTGTTAGAATTCCTAGATGTCTGTTTTCCCCCCACCCTCTCTCGTTTCATTTCCAGATTTGTGTTAGACTATGTGTAGTAATCAGATCCGATAATGTGTTAAACAAGCACAAACAAGGCTGAAACAAATGGAAACCAAACACATGTTCTAGTCTAAACAATCCCTGTATTTATTTTGGGAATCTTTTCCTTTTGTTTCTCTTCCCTGGTCCCCTTTGAATATAAATTATCTTGCATGTTTGTGTGTTTTTTAATGCAAGTTCTACATGTGATAGTGAAATACTTGGAGGAAACTAACCTAACTGGTGTATGAAAAGTAGGGAAGGGAAAACAATTGCAGAAGATGCAAAAGGTAAATTTCCTGCATCTCTGCTCCTTGGGGCAGTAGCAAGCAGCAAAGCAGGTAAGCCAGATACTTGTGAGCGGCCCTAGCGTTGGTGTCTTGGCTAGGAAAAAGGTTCAACGTGTTATTTTTCCTCTCCTAATCAGTCTGCTCATGGTGGTCATCATCTAACAACAGTCTCAGAACATTTATAACAATGTCAGCTAGACAGAATGTGTCCTAACTACCATTTGAGGTATTTAGTGGACAGAAAACAACAAAAAATACGAAGATGGAGAGGGGACAGGCGGGTCTGTGAAAAGATTGGAACGGAGAGGTTGAGAAGGTGGTGTGATTTTTAACTTTTTTTAAATTTTGGTGTTGTTTTTTCTTACAAGTTGGCCATCTCTGTATGGCTGGAACCCCTTTCGAACTGGAAAACAGACTTGATGATGTAACCAAAAATTCTTAAGCTGTATTGTGGTGGAGGATGACTGAGGTGGTGATTGATGGAGCTAAGTAAAGTTGCTGCTCCAAAGTCTCTTGTGTCCTGTTGACCTACAGCAGCTGTGCTGGAGTTGCTGGCCTTTTGTAGCCACTTCATTGCAGCTCCTCTCTGGAGTGTCCTGATGGGTTTTCCTCTACTTTCCAGGACTATCCTGGAAACTGAATAATCTATTAAAAATGTAGATCCACTGAGCAATCTCCAAATAAAGACATTGGCCTGGATAGCTGAGAAGGGTGATTTTTCTGCTGTTGTCACAGCCTGCAACAAATGGAGAAGCAGTGATTTTTGACTCTTAAAACACTTAGGGGCGTGTCCCATTTCTTAGAGGGGTAGCGCAAATGTTAGGATAGAAAGCCAGATGTGGTAAGATTAACCATTTTTTTTACAAAAAAATAAAGAGGAAATTACCCAAGGGTTGTTGAGCTGCCTTGCTGCTGCTTGTAAGCATGAAGTAAGCAAGACACACCATCACCCAGCTTGGCATCCCACCTAGTCTGCTGGCTGGTTGTCAGTGCTGAGGTAGCCTGCTGAGCTTTCGGAGCACGTCTGGTTTGGGCTGCTGAAAGCACCATCCCCTCAGCACACCTGCACTGCTGTCAGTGTGGTTTAGGGCCCTTACTCGAGCTGATCAGGGTGCGTGGGAGAGCAGGGTTATTCTGAGGTTTGGTGCATTCAGCAGTGTTTTCACGCAAGTTTGCTATTGTTTGAGCCTTAACTCCTTGTTTAAAGAAACAGACCTTATGGCAAGTAGGAGCCCAGGGATACCTTGGTGGTGGGAGAAATAATTTTCTGGTTCCCTTAAAGGGAGCATTAGCTGTTGCAGGCAAAGGAAAGGAGCTAATCTCGTTACCAGGACATCACGTACAGCAAGCGTCGCAGTGTTTTCACGCAAGTTTGCTATTGTTTGAGCCTTAACTCCTTGTTTAAAGAAACAGACCTTATGGCAAGTAGGAGCCCAGGGATACCTTGGTGGTGGGAGAAATAATTTTCTGGTTCCCTTAAAGGGAGCATTAGCTGTTGCAGGCAAAGGAAAGGAGCTAATCTCGTTACCAGGACATCACGTACAGCAAGCGTCGTGTATTTGGTGTGCTCAGGTTGGAGCCCGCAGCAGCCGGTCCTGGGCGAAGATCTGGGTTTGGTCTGGATCTCACCGCTGTGCTTGCTGTAGGAGGTGAGCTCAATCGTGAGATTAGGCAGCTTCGTGGCATGTTTGAAAACATCCCAAATGTCCTCTTGAGTAAGATGTGCTGAGCAGACTAAAGCCATGTGTCTGGCACCTGCCTAAAATGAAGGGCAGTGAGTAGCAACTGAAACAGGGTTTTACCTTTTCCCTGTTGCCTTAACAATTCTTCCTGGTCACCTGTGTGCGCTCCTTCCTCACTCCACTCCGGTACAAAGCCAGGTTAGTTGAAATCCCCTACGGCCTGTAGTGTGTTGGAGGAGGATGTCCCCGGCCAGGCTCCTTGCTTCTCCACTGCCACCTTCCAGCTGAGCTAGTGCCTGACCCAGGCTGAACCGGGAGCGATAAACATACCCGTGGCCCGCGATTTCCTCAGCCCCAGGTTGCGTGGTGTTGTCTAAACTTGCACCAACTGCTGAAGCACCTCTAAGAGAGATTCTGAGAACAGACAGACATAAGTTGTGGGCTGTACAACAGGGGGAGTTTCCTGCTCTCAATTAATTCAATCCTGGGATTTTTTTGCGGTTGGCAAAGGATAGAAAAGGATTGTTTCTCTGCTGTTTGCAAGCTTCGGTAGCCTTCAGGAGGCTAATAGACTTACATGTGGCATATACCTGAAGTGTGCTAACAAACACGTATAAATGATGACAATCAAAGAGCTATTAACTTCTTACACGCTGGTAGAGAAGGACTGGTGCAATAGGAAGAGGAAACTATCAGATGAGTGCAAGAAGCGTGCCACACAGCCATGGTAGCCTGCTGCTTCTAGCTGCCAAGGCATTACAGAGCCCTCTGAGGGTTTTAAGAAAACCAGCAGAAGCTTCTGAAGGTGTTTGTGGCTCTTAACACTTCTAACACGGGAAACAGTGTGATGTGTGTGACACAGAATACGTTGCAATGCAGAGTTGAGTGTACAGTGGGGTTGGGCATGGCCCAAACCTAGAAAACTGCTTCTGTAGCACAGTTTTGGTCTTAATCATAGAATGGTTTGGGTTGGAAGCGACCTTAAAGTTCATCTAGTTCCAGTCCCCTGCCTTGGCACACCTTCCACTAAACTGGGCTTCACCACCTTCTCCGTGAGAAATTTGTCTATTGATACCCAATCTATTCCTCCTCACTTTAAATTTAAACCCATTACCCATTGTCCTGTCACAACAGGCCCTTGTAAAAAAAAAAAAAAACCCACAACAACAACAACAAAAAAAAAAAAACCCAGCCAGCTTTCTTGTAGGCCCCCTTCAGGTACAGGTCTTGTGTGGTAGTTTCTCCTTGAAGAGAGAGAAATCAAGATGAAGAGGATGGGCTGAATAATTTGGGCTGGGGTTCAAGTTCCAGACCTTTCAGAACCTCTACTGATGGGTGGGTGCTTGAATAAAATTGAATTCCCTTGATTTTGTTACAGGCTGCAGCTGCAGGAGCAGGAAGCAATTCCTGCCTCCTTCCTTTACTGATGGCAGCCACGTGTTCATCCTGGCAGGCTTGTGCCTTGGCCTGGCTGTGCTCGCTTGTTTGCCTTGTCCTGCTGTTGCAGTTGCAGAGCCCGCACAGAATGCCAGATGCACTTGCTGATAACTTTCCCCTTTGTCCGTGCCTTCATCGCCGGGCTGGGAGTGAAATACAGAAGTTTTGCCCTGAGGGTACATTGCAGGTGAGACAGCTTGCCTCAGGCCTGCCCAAGCTCTGGCAGTAAAGGCCAGACCACTTCCAAATAAATGTATATAGTGTTCGAAGCAAAAATAATGCTCTGGGTGCCAATACTTGCTTTCTTCTCTAACAGCTTTATTAAAAATACGTTGCTTTTTAAAGAAAGCAAAACATAGCGATTGTCCCTTCAGTTTGGGTTGCTTTCCTCATGCTTCCCAGCAAAGGAAAGAGGCCGGGCTCCTCTTACCAGCCCAGCACTCACAGAGAGTAGCTCTGGAGCATCCTGGCAGGAGAAGTTAGTGCCTTGCTGCTGACAGATGGTGCCCTCACTGGGAATAAGAAAGGAGTAATACTTTCCCAGAGGGTGTTTGGCACTGTGGCAGCCCTGTCTGGAATCAGTTAGGAAGAGGACAAGGTCCTTGGTTGGTGTCTCCTTGCAATGTCAACTTTAGCCCGCTGGAAACATCCCAGCTCGTATGCAGAGATGGTTCTGTCCCCAGAAAACTCTTTGTTATGATATCACTGTTGGCTTTCGTTTACGGATTACAGTACAACTTAAATGTCAGTATTCAAAACTTGAAGTCCACAGGGTTTGTTCAGCCAGAAGTGCAAATGAAATTTAGTTCAGGCTCCTGGCAAGACTTGCTTTCGCGTTTATCAAACTGACATTCAAACCAAAGAAATAAAAATACCGCTAAAATATCAGGTGCCATTGAATGCCTGGAGAAGCTGTGACAGGAGCATTGCTTTTCTTTCCCTCCTGTAATCAGATTTATCTGCACTTCTGAGCAAACATCTGCATGAGGTATTTAGTGGTTCTTTCTTTTTTCCCTTGGATCTGGTTTTGCAGCCTAAACGAGCCGATAGCTCAGTCAGCTTGGATAGGGTGTTTGTGACTGTGTGAAAACCCTTCAATGCTCACGGTGTCTGGGATGTCCAAAGGCAGGCTGCAAAGCCTTGGTAGGCACCCCAGGTGCCTAAGTGTGGCCAAACAGAAACGGTTCCAGCTTCTAACTGGTTGTCTTGTCCAGTTAAGCAATTTTTCCACTTCAGTCTTTCTTGAGTTTTAATGTGGGGCGGTAACTCAACTCCTGCGAATAGTAGGGCTTGTTTGGGGCAGATATGGAAATGTTCTTTCTTTTCCAGATTTTCATCTTGTAGCCTAGCAGAATGAAAAAAATTGTCCATGCTCTTGCCATTTGTCATTTTAAAACATTGTTTTTAAGCAATGATTGATATCTTAGCTGAAAGTGCTGTTTTTTCAGAAGCGCTTTTTTATCCCCACTGAATGGGACCATCTACCTTTCTTTTTTGCTGTTTCTAGCCTCTTCTACCTGATGCTCAATACTGACTCATCTTCAGTGTCACGGTGTTGGGATCTGCCCTGTAGACCCTTCCTGTTCCAGCTTCTATTGTTGCTGTTCTCCCTAGCATCTGTAAAGCTCAGTATGGCTCAGGTGGCCAGATATTCCCAGAGGTAACTCTGCAGGAGAGATCTGTCCTTTGTCCCAGCTGGTAAAGGGATTCCTTGGTCCTAAGTTATGCTTTTCCCTCCGTGTCAATTTGAGATGTCACAGGAGGAGTGTTACTGATACCCTCATGTACCTCCTTGGCAAGGAAAGGTCTTTGAGAAGGAGAAGTCAGAGGATACAGACCGTTACCTACATGTCCTCTCCTATCTGTTACCTGAAGATGGAGCCCTATTTACAGACAAACACCACGAGTGACCTCTCCTGGGAGAAAGGAAGCGGAAGAAATGATACAACACAACATCTATTTGGATGGGGAAAACCGAACAAAACTCCCCAAGTAACTAGGAGGTGGGAGCAGGGCAGTATTTCAAGCTGCAGGGTTTTTCCTTATCCAAAATGGAATTTCTTTTGGTTTTGGGTCATTGCCACAAACCAAAGGAGCAAGAAGGAAGGGGATTTTTTTTTTTTTTAGATATATTTGAGACTTCGAGAAGGAAACTTTTGATCATCTTCAAGGTCCTAAAAAATGAGTGGGAGAGACAAATGCAGCCCATGCAGCGTAAGGCAGAATTTGCTGCTAGCCCTGCTTCAAAAGAAACATTTTGTGAAGAACAGCAATCCTGAGAAAGGAAAGGGCATTGGAATAAATGCCATCAATAATACCGTGTTTTGTCCTCGAGTTGGTGCCCATGTTCTCAGAAGTGGGAGACGAGGATTATGCCTCGTCTAACATACTATGTTAGCCTCCTCCTTTGTCTTTGGCTGCTGAAGATATCTTATTTCAGGTTGATACATCCCATACTTGTCTCAGAAGCGGGAGACGAGGATTATGCCTGTAGGGATTGCTAAACATACTCTGTTAGCCTCCTCCTTTGTCTTTGGCTGCTGAAGATATCTTATTTCAGGTTGAAACATCCCATACTTGGCTGCTGCCAAAAGTGAAATTATAATTTTGATGACAAGATTAGGGTGTTTAAAGCATGAGAAGAGTTAAAATAAACATTTCCTCTCTATTAAAGCTGATAAAATAAAATGAGGTGTGCGTAGTTTGAGTGGCTGTGCAGCCAAAACTACTGGAGTACAAGAACTGAAGATTAGCAGTGATGGCAGAGTGGTGCTTATGTTTATCCTCGATGGAGTTGATTTGGGTTTCTCTACTTTTGTTCAGAGTTCAGGGTGAACTGGAGTAACAACATGTTGCATGTGGCACTTCACCTCAGACTACCTGCCTCGCCAGGCCGGAACCTCAAATAGCAAGAATCGCCTTTGCAGAACATGGGAAATGGGCAGGAAGAACCATCATGGGAAAATGCAGATTTGTTACAGTTCTGTTGATTAGGATTTGGTCAGCTTTAACTAAGTAATGACATGGAAGGTTTCTCTGGTGCAGCGTATCATTTTGAAGCGGGAAGGAGAGAAGTAGGCTAGGATAAAATGCCAGACCCAGTAGGTCCATCGGTACGCCAGATGGCTGATACGCTTCAGGCTGTGGAGGAGCAGTTTGCAGGAGAGTTGCAACTTTCAGATCCTCTGGCAGATATCCTTGGTTTCATGAATAAACTTCCATGTACATTTAGCTGTCATGACTCCAAATTAGGTGAAGTTGGGACATTTCACAGATGAGTGGCTTCAGATTAAGCATCAGCCGTAGTTTTGAGCTCTGCTTCTAGGTTTGAGATGCTGCCAGCTGTGCTGATGCTTTCATTGGAAGAGAAGAAACATGCTCTCAGGAAGCATAGTAGATAGTGGAGATTGTTTCTGTAAAATTGGATAGCCTGGTGTTGCCTGATCTATGAGGCTGGGAATAAACCATCCAGCTTTCCATGCTATGTGGTAGAAGCAATGAGATATTTGGATGCTAGTGTACAGTACGGAAACGGTAAGTGCTTTTCTGCCCACTGTCACGAGTGAAAACAGAGCCTGTAGCTTTTCTGCTGCCCTGATTCTGTGCTGCTGCCTGGAAACCTGAAGAAGAGGAGGCAGTCCAAGCGATGTCAGCCTGGATCAGGGATTGCCCTGGCTCCAGCGGTTCGGCAGAACGTGACATGGGGAGACCTGGGTTACTGCTAGCAGGAGCACAAGTGTGTTGGCAAAAGAGAGGGGTTTGCGAGGCGACTGTGCCTGTGTGCCTTCTGCTTAGCTGTGGAGCATCCCACCTGCCCTCCTTGCTGATTCTGGCCTTTGTTATTACCGTTTGTGTTCGTTGCCTGTTGCAAAGTGGTGCCGTGTAACAAATAGGAAAAATAAATCTTCTGCATAGCGGAGCATAAACTGCAGGGGGAGAGGTGGTGTGTGAATTAAAGTGTACTCTGTAGGGACTGATCAGCATGCATGGCAAAGTTCTCATCAGCACGCTGGCGTCTTCTGTTTTGTTGGGTTGCTGCTGGTGATGCTCTGCTGTTGTCAGCAGAGAAGATCAGGACTTGATTTTGTAAATATAAATATTTCAGGAAGCAGCCATGTTTACAAAAGAGTGAAGCCAGCCTCTGGAGAGGATACCTTCAAGTACTGCTTTTTTGTTTACCAGGAATTCTCACTGGTAAATCACCTTTCTGAACTAAGATGCAGTTGATCCTCCTGTAGCAGTTGTCTGGTCATTCTTCCAGCTCACACGTGAAAGGCTGCTGTCTTGCTTTGTATGCAGAGCAGGCCAGAGGTTCCTATGCTGCATGGCTGGCCGATCAGCCCTCAGGGGAAAATCTGTCAGTCAGTGCAAGCACAGACCAGGACGACTGGATATCTGGGACCGTGGCCTGCTGCCGCTATGTAGATGGGCTTGCCAGCTCTCGCAGTGTTTCTAAATCCAAGAAGAATTGAACACAGATAAGTCTGTGTACAGTTTTGGTAGATGTCTGGCATAATATTCCTGGGTAGCAGCTGCATGGAATTTGGTAGCTATGTTTTCCTTACATACGGTATTCATATGAACTATGTTTATAAGGGAAGGGATGCCATCCAGAGG
>NW_010256041.1:0-1331 GCF_000690775.1 Eurypyga helias
TCTGGATGGCATCCCTGCCCTCCATTGTGTCAGCCGCACTACACAGCTTGGTGTCATTGTCAGAGTTGCTCAGAGCGCACTCAATCCCACTGTCTGTGTTACTGAGAAAGATGTGGGAACAGCACGGGTCCCTGAGAAATGCCACTCATCACTGATCTCCACTTGGACATCAAGCTGCATCTGTTGTAAGTGCGACCATCCAGCCAATTCCTTATCCACTGAGTAGTCCACCCATCAAACCCTTGTCTCTCCAGTTTAGAGTCAAGGATGTCATACGGGACATCAGTTGCTCTTCACTTATCCACTGACACTGTAACCCCATATGGAAGGCACCAAAACTGTCAGGCACAATTTGCCCTTAGTGAAGCCATGTTGGCTGTCACCAATCACCTCCTTATTTTCCTTGCACGTTAGTATAGTTTCCAGGAGGATCTGCTTCTTGATCTTGTTGGGCAGAGAGGTGAGACCTACTGGCCTGTAGTTCCCTGGGTCTGCCTTATTTCCCTTTTTAAAAATGAAAGTTATGTTTTCCCTTTTGCAGTCAGTGGGAATTTCTCTGGGCTGCCATGAGTTGTCAGATACTGTTTTTCATTTTGTTTAGTGTTCTGCTTTAATTACCAGTGGCCTCCCATTCTGGATGGGGAGCTGTAAAGCATCTTTCTAAAATTTGGGCTTTTGATGCCTAAATTTCATTGGGCTTTTAATAAAATGTAGTTAATATTATTACTCTCATTGTGCTGAGATGTTTCTTTTAATTGACTCAGATTTATTTCAAGGAAAGTGTAAATTTAATGTGACCCTTCTAAAAATAATTAAATTCTAATTACAAAGCAGACTATTGACCAGAAAGTATTTACATCCTTCTCTTCATTTAAGCTACTGAACAGGATATTTAACTAAGCAATGAAACACTGTGGATAAATTTACTGCTGTGTCCTGAAGAGATCATCAGGAGGTGAACAAAATCTATATTAATGGGATTTGCATCTGATTTTTAAACTTATTTTTCATGGTTCTTTTTTTTGTATGCCAAGAGCAGGCTATGTTTTTAGCATGTTTGCCAGAGAATAATTGCAAGTTGTGATGTGCCTAATGATGGTGTAATTACTTGAGTCCTTGCTTGCCTTTTTTTTTGGTAATTTTTCATTCTAAATTCACATCTAACATTAAATAATAACTACATCTTGTTTCTGGCTTCTGCTGCATCTCTCTCTATCCTGTTCATGTAAGGATTGGTAAATCTGCAGCTATGACATGGAGTAGTTCATGTGCAACACCCGGAAATGTGTGCAGAGTACTGATGAGAGGAGTTCTGTGTGGTCGGGAAAAAA
>NW_010256041.1:1362-2510 GCF_000690775.1 Eurypyga helias
AGTTGTAGGTTTGGTGAGTGTAATTTGGCCAGTCCTCTGCTGTAACTGCTTTCTATTATGCCACGGGGAGTTTTAATGCTATTTTTAATGCTATTTACTCTCCTAAGAAATAAGTAGTAAATCCTTAATTGGTGTAATGTGTTTCAAGGTCCTGTTGATGATTAAATGCTGCTGTGCTCAATGCTGAAGTGAAACAACATTACTCTTGAATTTTTGCTTTATAAACAAACTGGAGAAACCTAAACTTTTCCTGTACTGAGACTTCCACATCTCAAAAAATTAAACTGCTTTTGCTGGACTCCTTCAGAGAAATAAATGCTGAAATAAGTTCTCAATACCGTTACGTTGTGATGCTTAGTCATAGAATCATAGAATTATAGAATGGTTTGGGTTGGAAGGGACCTTAAAGATCATCTAGTTCCATCTAGTCTTTGTGCTAGCTACTTTCCCCTGTTTATAAAAAGCCACCTTGTACTCGAGGTTTGAATTTTGACTGTTATTTTTAGTAAGATGACGGTATATTCATAATCCCGTGTCTGGTTTTGAATTTTGTTGGAATTTGTATAAGAATATTCTTTTAAATCAAGGTGAAGTATCGAGGATGAATGTTTAAATTGTCAATGGACCTCTTCATGTAACTGAACTTCAAAAGCGTATTTAAAGATTAATTTTTTTGCTTATTCAGTTTGGAAGCACATTGAATTCTGTTGAAAGCCTGTAGGAAGTGTAGTACAGCGCGTAGAGCACAGTGTGGCTTGATGCTGCCTTTTCCCATTCGAGATGCGTGTCACGGCTGAGTCATTACCTTGGACTGATACCTTTTGGTGTGAAATAGAGGCATAAAAGGGACAAAGATTTTCACATAGCATGAAGGAGTGAGCAAAAGCTGGAGGTGCCTAAACCCTGATGACTGAAAGCCCCTCTTGCCCCCTGTCTGTCTGCCATGGGGGACGATGCCAGGCCAAGGGCAGAGTTGCAGTCCTGGTCTGTAGGATGAGAGAGGAGTGCCTGCAGAAGGGATGTGGTGAGACCACGGGATGCGTGGGAGGAGAAGCTCGGCTGTATCCACTTCCTATTGACTTTTCCTCTTCTGTTAACAGTGAAAAAAGAAGAGGGATCTGTTCAGGCTGGGTTGATGGGCTGAGGCC
>NW_010256041.1:3031-14551 GCF_000690775.1 Eurypyga helias
CCAGGGGAAGTTTAGATTGGATGTAAGGAAGAAGTTCTTCACCGAAAGGGTTATCACACACTGGAAGAGGCTGCCCAGGCAGGTGGTGGAGTCCCCATCCCTGGAGAGATTTAAGAGGCACGTGGATGTGGTGCTTTGGGGCATGGTTAGTGGTGGACTTGGCAGTGCTGGGTTAACGGTTGAACGTGGTCATCTTAAATGGTCTTTTCAACCTAAAAGATTCTTTGATTCTATGATTCTCTTCTATGATTTATTTATTTTTATTTTTTATTACACAGTGTCAGCCCTCTGGCTCTGGAGGGCTAACTCCTCTGTTCATGAAAGAAGAACAACGGGATTACCAACAGAATTGCCATCAGCTGGATGAAATACCTGCTATTATTATTGCAGCCATTATGGGCCTGGTTTTGGGTTTTATGTGTGTGTTTGGTTATGTAGTACAAGCATTTAACCGATTCCCGTAGTTTTAAAATCAATTTCAAAATACTTGACTGGAGTAGCATTTCTTAATATAAATTGGTTTATTTATTGTAAGTTCATTTTCTGCCTTGCAAAAATACAGAAGACAGGGTAGTTGCAGTGTATTTTCAAGCGAGAATTATATATGCAGTGCTCTTACTGAGTGAAATGGCTCTGTTAGGAGGTATTGGAAAGTTTTTAAACTTAGAAATGCGATGAGATCCTCTTGAGACATGATCATCAAAATCCCTTTAATTTGATAAGATTTGGCCCTACTGCTTCTCTCTACCTTTTTTTTTTTTTAATTTGTTTGTTTGTAAGCAATTTTCTACTTTATACCCCACAGGTTATTTTTTTTGGGCTTGGTGGATTTTTCTTAAATCATACTGTCACAGAAAAATCTTGCTGTTTAGCCTTGTCTGATACAGTTCACTTGCAAATCCTCAAGTAAGATTTATACAATTACATATGTATGTTCATGTGCCCCAGAACTAAAAATGCTATCTCTGGGTTTAATTTGGGTTTAATTTTTCTTCATGAATGAAGGGATTTACCGCCTCTTATAGTGCCACGTGCTGCAAATGGAAACAACTTCCTTGCTGTACATCGGAGGATGGTTCAGGAATGAGGCACGTGGGTGCCCTCCATGCTGTCAGGGCACTGGTCCCAGAGCAGCACCCCGCAGGACCTATCCTGCAGCATGTACATGGTCCTATCAAGTCAGTTCCTCCATTTCAAACTCCAATTAAGAGTATGCTCTTATTTTCACAGTATTCATCCTCACTGCTTTATCTGTGTGGATGATGATTCAGCTGCTTACCAATGTGGTTTATTCCATTGACTAATTGCTCTATTAAGATTTTTTTTCTCTTATCTAACTTGACTTTCTTTTCCTATTAGATTATTACTCCTTTATGATAATTTTTATGTTCATTTGTACAAGTGAAATTAAATATTCATGTTTCCTCAGGCTTTGGGATGCGTTTTACTGCTACAGAAATGTTCCTGGCCTGCCTTTCATTTGAGATGTTGTGTTTTTTCCCTAAAGTTTCTTTGAGTGGTCTAGTGATGCGAGTACGCTGGGAGAGGAAATGACTTGCAGCCTTTAGGAAGCTTTTAAACAATTTTAGGGACCAGCTGGTAGTTACTTTTGAATGTGTGGCACGGTATGGTTTGGATGCTACTGGGTGTCAGGACAGTTCTGTGGCAGGGGTACTGCATGGCATTTCTCAACATCCCCTCTTTTCCAGGTCACTGGGGCCGGTGCATCGGTGACTGTGGCTCAGGGGGCGTTCAGAGTCGGGCCGTCTGGTGCACCCACGCGGAGGGCTGGACAACGTACCACACGAACTGCGACCAGAAGGACAAACCTGAAAGACAGAGGAGGTGCTTTAAAGTCTGCGACTGGCACCTGGAGCTGTTCGAGTGGGAGGTTTCGGGATGGGACAGGTGTGGGCTCGTCTCCCTTGCTGGTGCTGAGGTGGGAACTGGGTCTTGCATCACCGCGCAGCATGGGCTGCAGCACCGGAAAGTCCGCTGCCTCCAGAAGCTGAACAGAACTGTTGTTGCCAACGAAATATGTGAGTATTTCACTCCGCAGCCTCCCGCTGAGCAAGCCTGCCTGGTACCCTGTCCGCGGGACTGCGTCGTGTCCGAGTTCTCCAGCTGGTCCGAGTGCGGCGCGGGCTGCGCCAAGAGCTTACAGCACCGGACACGGGCGGTCATCGCTCCTCCTCTCTATGGGGGTGCCCCGTGCCCCAATCTGACCGAATCCCGAGCCTGTGGCACTCCTGCCTGTCCTCTCGAGGAGGAGGAGCACACCTACAGCCTCCGAGTGGGATCTTGGGGTGAATGCCAGCTGCCCCATCCTAGAGACGTCGACCTGGTGGGGAGGACTATGCCGGATTTTGCTGCAGGCTCTGGAGAGCGAAGCATGCCTGCACTTCAAGGCTATAAACCTCACCACCGTGCTGGGGAGGTGGAGATTGGTTATCAAACCAGGCAGATCAGGTGTGTAAGGAGCGATGGAAAAAACGCAGTGCTGAGGTAAGGGTGCTTCGTCTCTTATTTTATCCCCAGTGGATTTGTTTGACGGAGCGCTTGGTTCGGTGTGGCAGCACCACGTTGGACTTGTAAATGCAAATTTTTATGTGTTTTCTTTATGGTCTTTATTTTTGATTTAATTCCCTTCTTGTAAAGGTAGTATATGCTGAATATTTTGCCTTCTTCTACGATCTGTGACTGTTTAATTCATTTTATGGTTTTAATAATTCTCTTCTGGGTTTTTTTTTGTGTGTTGTGAGGAAACAGAAATATATATCACTTTGCACTGCTGCTGGGCACTGGCTGTGGGAGAGGGAGGTTTCATTCTCAGTCATGTACTGCATATATTTGACAGAAGAGGCTAAAATTGCACCAGCTTCAACTCCTTCATTCTTACAACACCAGATAAAATAAGTCCTAAAACTTTGGCCTCGTGAATTTACTAGAAGATACTTCTTGGAAGGGTGGATCAGTGAAGAAACCTGTGGTTTTCCTGCTGCTTACTGAGCAGCCTTCCCATCGGGGTGTTAACTCTTGGATGCTGCTACGAGATTCTTTCTTGAGCTCGTGTTTTATCTAACCATTTCTCTTAGTTTATGTAGGTTGCTTTACTGTAATTCACATGTGAAGGATACAGTATTATGCAGCAAAAAATGGCTTCTTGCATCTAAATTTAAGCTACTGAAGCTCTGCCATTTGACTCCAGGTTGGATTTGGGTAGGTGCCAGGAGCTGTAGTTTGCTGGCAAATTGATTGGGTTCTGAAAAAGTCAAGATTTCTGGAGACCTTCTCATGTTCTGTTTTTCAGTGATATTAAAAGTTCTTAAAAAATCCTGCTCCTCTGGATTTAGTGGAAATGAATTTGTTTCTCAGTAATCTATATTTCCTGGCACCTGCGCAAACTGAAATTACAGAGAGAAGGGGTTATTTTATGTCCAGTTCTCTACCCCTGATAATGTCTGCAGCAGTTATGCACACATACTGAGGTGAAAATACACATTCTAGCCTTTTTCTTACCCCCTCCTATTATACCTGTAGCAAAGTACGGATTTATTTATTGGTTGGGGAAAAGTCAAGCTTTGTGAACTGTTCTAGCAGTTTCTGACATCTTGACTTTATTACTTGTCTCTAAATATATGCTGATACTAAATATACAGATCTTAGGCTCATGTAGCTGCTTGACTTTATTGGAGTCACTTGTGATTTACGCCGCCGTGCGACCAGCCGCAGGTTTATTTCTGCTAACACTTGTTAGCTGTTCTTCTGCCTCTTGTATCTCATTCCTTATCAGAGGCTCTGGGGAGGGGATCCCAACTTTGTTAAAATTTCACTCTCTCTGCCCTCACACGCTCACTGCTATATTTGCTGTAAGAATAGGGAATGGGAGACACAGTTTCTATAATTTTTTTCTCTTTGTGCTACTGTGTGAGCTATACCTTGAATTTCTGGATGATAGTGCAGAGGGTCTTGGGAATTTAGTCTTAGTGACTCTACCCCTGATCGAGTTCTCCCTTGCTCCTTTCTGGGTTTTTTTTGTACTGATCTAGCCCCCTTTTTGGAAATGTACAACTCCATTAGCTACCTCCTGGCAGACTTCTTCAGATGAGGCCATGGCTCAGATGTATTGTGGAGACCTGAGTCCCACCCATCCCTTACTCTCATTCCAAATACAAGAGGAAAGTCCATTGATTGAATAGAGGACAGAGGTCACGTCGTGTGACAATGCCCAGATAGTCACACATTTTTCCCTTCTCCTTTTGAGCCTAAAACCCAAACCTAAAAATCCAGCCTAAAATCCAGTCGGTTTTTAATTCCAGGGCTGGGTTGTCACTAATATCAAATACCCCTGACAGCGACTCCCTTTAAGCATCCCCTGGTAATATCCTCCTCGTTTTGTTGTGCAACATATTCACTGCCGTTCTTCTGAAGAACAGACCTGGTCTTGCAGATGCCGCTTTACAAGAGCAATGATATTTTGGCTACTGATAAAGAAGAGTAAATGCGTTTGCATAACCCTTCAACGGGGTTTGGCAGGCGGCCAAGCCTCGGCTGTAAAACTGGGAAAAAAGCACCTTATTTGTGCTTTTTCATTTTCCTGGCTGAGGTTTCCTGTTTTGACTAGCGCCATCGATAGAATACCAATGAGAGGTACCAATTAAATTTCTGGAAAACTGAGGCAAGAGCGAGGAATATCCCAAGATGTGTGGTAACGGCGGGCTCTGAGCTCCTGTTCCTCCAGGACTTTGCCACCTCGCTGCCCAATTCTTGCTGTAAAATAGCAGATAGTGGGAGTGGTCAGCCAACCATCCCTGACTGCTCAAACGTCACGTGAGGAGAGGAAGCGTACGCTCATCTCCCCTCCTAATTTATAATGCAGTGGCTAAGATGCCTAATTTATTATCAAAGTTGTTTAATTTACTGGTGTCTAATCTCAGGGCTGTGGATCAGCCGGTGAGCAGCAGCTGTTGTGCCTGCCGATGGGAGAGGGTACTGGCTGTGCTCCTTGGCGTGAAAGAACAGTCTTCTGCCAAAATTTGGATTTTGGTGGGCATGGGTGCAAGCTGATTTTTAAAGATTAAAAGATTGACTGCATTCAATTCTTACAGATGCTGGAGATTCATTTTGGCCTCTTCTTACTGGCAGGAGATTGATTTTGGCCTCTTCTCTAACAAGTGTGATTGATGGGAATTGCAGGTGGGATGTCCCTTCTCCTGTGAAATAGGTAGCAGTGACAGGAAATGTGCCTGATATTTGTTTTCAGTTTTTCACTGATGCTTAATTTACACCATTGAACCCTGCAAAAGGGATCCTTTGGTTTTACAGTGAACCCTCAGGTAGGAGCTGAAAAATCCTTATAAAGCAAATATATTTTCATTTATTAATTGTTACTGTGAAGATCTGTATGCCTGTACCAGCCTTAAAGGTGCAAGCAAAAATCCTAGGAATTTTAAAGTTAAAACCTGTAAGCAGGAATTACTTGGAGGGAAGCACAAGTGTGTGGAAGACTGGGTGTGCTGTAGCAGGGAAACAGAGCTGGGGAATCTTCTTGGTGAAATATTTCTTTCAGTTTGGAGACTCTACATTTGTCAGAATGAAAGGAGAAGGGAGAAAGGAAGAGGTAAGGGAGGGACAGACCTTTCTGAAGACACTTGCAGACAGTTGAACAGCAGAACATCAATAGACTTTGAGTCAGGTTCATTTCTGCTCACAAACAGTTTTGGTGTAGAAAATTTATGTATGTGAAAATACGAGGAATAACATCAAAATAGAATGATTTTATGGATTTGATTTGAAGCTTTTAAAGGCTCTTAACTTTAAAAAGACAGATTTTTTTTTTTTGGTTATATTTCATATAGAACACAGATTTCATTCTATTTCCGGAAAAATGTTTTAGTTTTGTGTTAAATCTCATAGCCAGTAACAAAGTCAAACATAAGCACTTCCATGCATTTAAAAACCCCTGAAAAAGTTGCAAGGAATGTGTGTGCTAGAACTTGTGTTCCTTTTGTTTTTCTGTCTTGTCAGAGTTGAAAAAGTCTGCTGAATAGTGAGACAAAGGGACTTCCGTTATTTAGGTTAGACACTACACTGTAACTTAGTGAAATGACTGCCCATGGCTAGATAGTGGAATCCTAAATAAATTAAACCCAATGTGTGTGCTCCCCAAGCATCCCGAGAAGTTAAAGTCAGGAGCACACAGTTTTAGAGGGATTTTTTTATTATTGTTATTTGGATGAGGAGTGTTTTTAGTACGTTTTTTTTAAACTCTTCATTCGATATGTAAGATGACCACAGTGATGTAAGAGTTGGATTTGGGTTTCTGTTTTCTTTGCCTTTCTAAGTGAAAATTCAGGTCAAATGCCGTCAAGGGATAACCCATCCGTCAAGGGTGAGGTATAGCAGCGTTCAGCTCTTTTGTTTGCCAACGTAATTTGAATTTCTGTTATTCATTTCCTGGTGGATTGCACTTAGCCGCTGTGCTGTTGTATGTTTTTAGGAAAAATTATTTGCAGTTTCTGGTGTTGACACTCTTCTGTTCTCTGGGTGAATACAAAATTTTGCAGTCTGCAGGTGGAAACGCTGTACTGTTATTTGCTGTTTGAGGGTTACAGTTCTGATCTGGGAGAGGAGATGTGTGTTCAGATTCCTCCCAGCAGATGTAGGAATCGAGCCTCAGTGCTCAGCCGTGAAAACAAAGCCCTGAGCCGCTGTATGAGAAGAAGATTTTATTTTCTAGTGTTCTTTAAAAACGTTTTGTCTTTCATTTCCTTTACTTTATTAAAAATACAGACCCTTTTTTTTTTTTTTTTCATTTGCCATAACACTTAGAAACAGTGTCTGGTGCATTAGGTTTTGGAGACACCGAAACATAGGCATCTTAGACACCAAAGCCCTGTGTTTATTTGGATCATAGGATTCCCAGCTCTCTTAATTGGTCAGTTTATTGGCAGGCAAACATTCCCCATCTTCCTTCCACCCTGTTGCAGAAGGGGCTTGGTTTTCTGCCAAAGAAGCCTCCGCTGCACAGATTGAATATATGGTACTGCCAGTATCCAAAATAGCCCTGGCAGTCTTTGAGGACGATACATTCTGAATCCTTCAAAGTGCCTGTTAGCATTGCTCCCAAGTTTCCTAAGGGAAAAAGTGTTTGGATGTTGCTAGATGCATGGCAAGGCTGTGTCCACCATTAGACTCCAATATTATTAGCCAAGTGCAAAGAGCAGGTAGTGTTTATTCCAGCAGCCTGGAAGGTTGGGTCATTGGTTACAGAATAGCAGACGATGTTAGAAAAAGGGAAAAACATGGGAATGTGTTGTTATCAGTAGCTAAGCTCACTTCAGGATTTTCTTGCATTGAACTGTGTGGATTTGAGCCTGCGTTTTCCGTCCAGGCTTAGCGCTTTGCAGGACCCTTCCTGAGCTGCCAGGGGAGAGCCTGGCTGCTGAAGGGGTACCCCGTGTTCCTGGTAATGCCTTCGTACCAGCAGCGTGGGCTTGGTGACAGCCTTGTAATGTGCCAGAAATTGTTTTGGAGACAATCCTTTCAGTATAGAAGGTTCAACAATAACTATTTGTCTCATCCTCTGATGTAAGGAAATGTATTCGCCAATTTAAATGCATTGACGCAGTTGGAAAAGGAAACCAGGGATTGTTTCTGTACTGTGCCCAACCAGATCCCGCGTGGTCTTGCTCCTTTTTCCTGCCGAGAGATGCATTTCCCCTGATTTCCTTACAGTGGATGTGATGACTGTGACTGTAAGGCATGTAGCATGGATACACTGAACTGTTGGAAAATTCACTGGGTTTTGGTGAGTTACGTTTGTCCAGCACAGAAAGCTGTGTGGATCAGCTTGGGGCTGTGCAATTTCTATGTCTGGTGGGGGAGAATGGGGCTGGAGTTGGAGAAGGGCAACATCCCTCCGTTGGCAGTAGCCTGCAGTTACAGTCACGGGGGATGTGGAGCTGCACAGCAGGAGTGGTACGCAGCAGCTTTTCCTCCGCTTCTTCCTTTTCTGCTTGTAGCTGAAGGACTATATGAGTGTAAAAGAAGCACGGATAGGTTTTCTTTGGTTTAGTGTTTTTTTTAAGTATGTGGTTTATTGCTCTTCAGTACACAAGTGAGTAAGAGGGCTCTGCCACTTGAATAAGGCTTTGTGCTGCTGTTGTCTGCTAGTGAACAGATCCATCTTACACCGCAGGCAACATAACATACGTTGTGAAACAATTCCTGTAGTTCTACACTATCAATCCCAGCGTGTAATATAGAAAAAAGCATCAATCACATAAACACCGTACTATATCACGGTTAGTAGATTGACTCCCAAGAGGAAGATCTAACCTGACACATTAATATGTCGAAAGTTAGTTTAAAACCAGGGCTTACGTAGCATCTCCTGTCCCCAGGACCTCCTTCCTCTCCCTGACCATTCGTATACAGCACAGCAGCGCAAATACACGGCTGGTTTGCAGCCTCTGATCAGCGAGTGTCTCGCATACCTGTGCTCTGTCTATATTACATTGTCCTAAATACATCTGCGACATGAAAGACTGTGAATTTCATGCAAAAGCATGTTTTTACATTTGTCTTTGTGTTGCTCGGTGTCACAATTAATTTGACTTTGAGGCTCTGAATGAGTAGGTACAAGTTAATTAGATTTGCTTTCTGTTAGGCGGTTGCATGTAATTCTCCCTCAAAAACATCTGTGCGAGCAGGGGGATGGAAATTGCCAGCTCCACGTCTTGTTCACCTTAAGGTCAACGGAGTTATCTCTTCAGCCTTTTATAGTAGGAGCGGCAGAGGGATTTTTCAGGGAAAGAAAAAGCTGTTCAGCCTTTGCATACTTCAAAGGCTTTTGCACATAGGGTGATCGCTGGGCTGCAGCCGGAGTGTGGCATAGGCTTGAAGCCATTAGGAGAGGTATTGTAGGTATTGTCTCCGTAAGAATTGGGGCTAGCCATGTGGATTTTGAGTAGACCCCAAAGCAGATTTTTAAAGGCTTCCTTTTGTTTGGTGTTTCAGTGAAGACCAGGCTTAACTTAAATCTCCTTTGTGGTGGCGCAGCCCCAAAAATGGGTTTGGGTTTTCATACTGGTATCTGCATGTGGAGTTTTGATCACTCAGACATGCGAGATCTATTACCTTCTATGCTGTGTTTAACTCGAGTTTTCTAGTACAATCAGGTAGGACAGTGATTCGCATTTGCCACTACTTTACCTGCTCAAAATCAAGAAATCTTGTTTCTTGTTAACATTGTGGCACAGGTGGCTTACCTGATATCTGGGTTGAGAAACTGTTAAAAGGGAAATAAAGTTAGAGTTCATGTCACTCCACATAAGCTAATGTTACAAACAAGACTCAGAATCCCTGGGTTAGCAAGTACAGGTACACCGATTATTACTTCTCAGTCCTTGGTGCAATGGTATTGATGTTTTGTACCAGAGACAGCATTGCAATCAGTTGCATTTGACATGTAATAGAGGCATGAAAAATCTTTCTGAGTTGTAAGGAAGAATAATTTTGTTTTGAGGGGGCTATATCACAGGTTGTTTCTACTTTATGAAGTTGTTAAAATAAACCTTAGTAAATTCATCCTCACAGCACCTGTGAGATTAATGAGTTTTATTCTAGGCAAAGAAACTGAGACGACAAAAAGTTACACTTTTTTAGTTTGAAGTATAAATTTAGGCCACTAAATGCTAGTAGTTGAGAGTCTAGTCAAACTTGGTCAGGTATCAGTGGGAATATTCCTATTGACCTTTGCGAAAACAGAACCAATTTCTAGACTGGAGGAGAAGCGAGTGAATGTCCTTTATCCTCTCTGCTCCCCCTATGAGACTGCCCTAAATCCTGAAATGGTTGCCCCGGTCTATTTTCTTTAAAGAAAGTTGGGTTAGTCAAACTGTGCTATAAGTAAAACCAGGTGAGGTAATGGCTGGTTCCCTGGCAGCAGCTCTGGATTTCACACCTTTTAAGTGTACATGTATTTGCTCCTTACAGATGGCAAAAGCCTGACAGGGAGCAACTGGAGGCTGGAGGAGGCAAATTTAGAGAGAGTTCACACTGAGTTCATGTGTGGTCTTAATTTTGGTGACCTATTTGCATCATCAGTATGACACTAGGCAGAAATTCTTGGTTCCTTTTCTCCTGGTTCCTCCTTTTTCGTGGGTTTCATGCTTTTTTTTTCCCCTGTTCCACCCTTTGTGGTGCTCCAGTGATGTTTGTACTTCTACGTACCTCAGTCCTCTTTTGGTGTGTTTTTTTCCCACTCTGGTACCTCAGTTATTTAAGGCTTTTGAGAGCCAGGAAAGGTTTTTTCTCCTTTTCGGGGAGATGAGTGGTGACTCTTTGGTTGGTCTCCGGCTGGGATGAGGTAGAGCAGAAGCAGCCATGCTCTGCGGGGTCCCCCCTAGTCCGTGCCAGGCAGAAGAGCCATCAACAGGCTGAGGCAGAAGCAGAGGAGCAAGGAAGGATGGTGGCCATAGTCTGGAGGTTTGTCTGAAGGTGTTTGCTACATTTGACATACTTTTCTGTAGTGTGAAAAGCTGTTGTAACTTTGGACGTCTTACAGAATTTATTCTGGGACTTTGTATCTTGATACCAAACCTCGACAGTTGGCAGCTCTTGAAACTTGGTTACGCATTGTGCTGGGCCTTGTGTGGCGTCTTGGTAAGTGACAAAAGGAATGAGGATCCTGGCCCAGTGTCAGCAGGAGTTATTGAGACCCAGAACACACCCACAGTTGCAGTGTTCTGGGGTCGCTGCTGCTTTGTCAGGTTTGGAAACCATCTGACTCTGTTTGACAGCATGTGCTTGATGACAGTCTCGCACAACCAACGTGTTTCTTGATAGTGTGTGACTAAATGTTTTGTAAAAGAGTGGAGTTGCTCAGCAGGACGTGCTGATGCCTGGACGGACGGCGGACAGCTGGTTCTGTGTGCGGGGTGATGGGCATGGTTACCAGTGGCAGCATTTCTCCAAGACTTGGCTTTTCGTTTCTGTCCTGGGTAAACTGTGAAATTCTAACACACAGGAGCAAATGCAGTGCCTTTCACATCTGTTTTAACTTGAAATAAATGAGGTATCTTATTTGCAAACTACTTGGCATGTAAGATTGCGCCCGGAACTCCCTGGAAATGCGTCATGTGGGCTGCATTACAGCTCCTCTTACCTTCACTGTATTTGTGTTGATGCAGGGGTCTTCTGATTTACCCAAAATGATCATGGGTTTCTTCTACTCTGAGGCCAGACCCTGACTTAGGCTGAAACATATGGGGGGTTTGGTTTGGAAAAAGAATAAATGAAATGTATTCATCGAGACCTCCTCAGCTGTTTCACTGTGTTCTCATCGCAGCCTCTGTGTGCCGGATCCTGTCCCTCTGACCTTCAAGTCCTGTGTCATCGCCAAGGACTGCGAGACGTCCGAGTGGTCTGCATGGAGTGCCTGCTTGCGGACCTGCGGCTGGGGGGACCTCGCCCCGGGCTTTCGGAGCCGGCGCCGCAGCGTGCGGAGCGTGGCGG
>NW_010256041.1:14606-38560 GCF_000690775.1 Eurypyga helias
AGAGCTGCTGCAGCCTTGCCCCAGGTACAGCGCCTGCTTTCAGCCTGGTTTTCTGAAGGAAAGAAGCCCCTGTGTGATGATTGTCTTGCTCAAAGCAGAGTTTCTTCGCTCCATGTCTCTGCATGGAGAGGGTCGCATGTCATGCTTTCTCTCTGTGTCTGCAAGATCATTGATTTGATCATTGTTAACTATGATTAGTGGTATTATTTACTGTTAGTAATATTCTTGTAATTGTTGCTATTATCGTTATTGCTATTACAATAATTACACTTATATATAGAAATAAATTTAAATTACACCCGCTAGAGTTTCCATTTTCACGTTTGAAAAAATTGAGAGGAGATACTCTTATTCTCTGAAGGGGCTTTTGTACTGATTGCTGTTTTGGAGAATTTCCTCAGCTGCAAAGAGACTGGGCGGGTCTCCATGGCTGTACTTTTATTGGCTTTGAAATTGTAATTTTTACATAAGATTTAACGATTCCCCTTCATCTCCCCACTTAAAAAAAAAAAAAAATCCCAGTCCTCCTTGAGGAAAATGGGAACTGATCAGAGGTAATAGCTTGGACTTTACTCAGCTTCCCTCTGGGTACTTCTTGAAACAGTAAACTTTGCAGTCCCTAAGTGCTTGCTTGGTTTATGGCAATCTTTGTCCTGGCAGAAGGTGAGTCTGGCCTTCCGGGTCTGCAAGTCCATGCCATTGTGCTCGGCCAGGCTAGCACAGGGGGTTGCTAGTTTGCTTTGCAAAGAAAGTAAAATACTGCTTAATTTTTCATGTGACATGTTCTGAGATTGACTGTAAAGTGCTTCAAGACGGATAAAATTTTATATGCATGCAGACAAATCTCCCTGTCTGTGAATGAGTGTCTTTAATGGGAGGTGTATTCAGTGCTCAAGTCATGAGTTTCTGGGGCTTAGCCAGGTACTGCCAAAACCTTTGATAAAGCCTTCGCAAGATACGTTTCTTAGGAAGCCTGTAAAAGTGTCTCGATATTGTTTGAGTTCATTCAAAATCAAATGCTGATCATTTTTATGCACCCTGCTAGCAGAAGAGAGGAAGGACAAAAAAAATATTCTGTTGCTTGATTACATCCTATGAAAAGGCTCTTACAGCGTGATTTTTTTGCTCCTTCCCAAACGCACATCCATTTCAAAGACAATAGATTAACACATTGTCTCACTGATTTTGTATAGGAGCGTGGGTGCAGGCGGCACGTGATTGGGGTGGGCCGGCAGGTTGTTAATCAGGGAGTGAACAGATGCCTGTCTGTCCCGAGTTTCTCAGTTCTTCTACTCTTTGACACTGCACCATATTAAAGTGCAGATTGTAGCTTGCTTTGTGTAGAGACCCCAAAAGGTGAGAACCTACATAACGCTGATAACTTCCTCATGGTGACCCATTTGATTTAGAAGTAAACCTGTTGTTCTTTTGATGTATTGCTGCTATGCCCCAGTTTTCATGAGCCTATGAACTCCTGATGCTCAGAGGGGTGGAGCCCCTCTGCTATGGGGACAGGCTGAGAGAGCTGGGCTTGTTCAGCCTGGAGAAGAGAAGGCTCCAGGGAGACCTTATAGCACCTTCCAGTACCTGAAGGGGCTACAGGGAAGCTGGGAGAGGACTTTTCACAAGGGCCTGTAGTGACAGGACGAGGGGTAACGGGTTTAAATTGAAAGTGGGGAGGATTAGATTAGATATCAGGAAGAAGTTCTTCCTGGAGAGGGTGGTGAGGCACTGGAACAGGTTGCCCAGAGCAGCTGTGGATGCCCCATCCCTGGAAGTGTTCAAGGCCAGGCTGGATGAGGCTTGGAGCAACCTGGTCTAGTGGAAGGTGTCCCTGCCCATGGCAGGGGGGTTGGAACTGGGTGATCTTTAAGGTCCCTTCCAACCCAGACCATTCTATGATTCTATGATTCAGTCCTTCAGGCGACATCTTCAGTGAAGTGTCTGCTTGAGCTAGAATAAACTGTCTAATGAGCTAGCCCAGAAAAATAACATTAGACTTACAGGTTAATAGAGCCACTTCACTAAAAACACTGCAAAAATCCCCCAAACCTCTGGTAATTTGTTAATTGTTATTTCTAGGGGTGCAGTATTTCAGAATGTAGGGGGTAGGCTATGAGCTTCTCACACTATGCAGTGTTGAGGAGAATTTTACCGTAGTGCCTGGTTAGTAGAGTGTGATTTGACTATTCAGCACTGCAGAAACGAGCTGGAGTGAAAAGCTGTAACACTGAAGTATGTGCTGTGGGTCTGCTGGATGTGAGGCTGCAGGAACCAGAATTTTGTGTTAACAAACAGGAGTTCAACACATTGAGGTGTGTTGTCAGCAGCTGGCAAAGGTTGTTATCGGTCCTCTGCAGCCTGGTGATTTGGTGATGGGGTTTGAGGACTGATGACCAAGATACTGGAAGTACTTCAGACTGGGAAGCAGTAGCTTTCAGCCATAGAGGGATGTAGTGTTAATCTCTGTGAAATAATATAAGAACTCTTTGATGCTCCCGCTCTCCTTATTTGAGCATATTCTTTTTGCAGTGTAATACCTAAAAAGATTATGCTTTTTTCCTCCTTAAATATATGCTACCTCATCTGTGGCTTTGCTGAGGCTTACCAAACAGTTATCTTTTCTTTCTTTCCATCACAAGAAGATGATGAATTTAAGGAGATTCAGGATCATCAATGAAAGGCGCTCTCCTTCCTTTCTGAGGTCTCAACACAAACCATTTGTTCTTTCTTTCCGGCTTGTGTTTGCCTAACCAGATTAGTCTTAAAACCTTTTAAGATCAGAGTCTTATTTACTTTGCCAGTTCCTGGAAATCTGCTCTCTGCTACTTTTTGGTTGATTTTAACATGAGTAGCTTTTCCTTTAGCTTTGTTGTTTGGGCAGGAATTTTCCCAAGCGTGTTTCAGGCATGGCAAAGAAAACAGATGAGGTCATAGAGCAGAGAGAGAGCAAGTCTCTGAGCAGGAGGAGGAATGGGGTTTCTTTGAAACTCAGGAGGTAGCAGAGTTGTTCTCAGCAGGATGAGATGGCTGAAGTTAGATTCCAGCCTCCTAAAAGGATCCAGAGGGGAAAAAAAAAAAAAATCTTCAGCTTCAAAACTTCTCTGTTAAGTATTACCTCTATGTCCATGGCAAGGCTACAAGTTGAAAGGTCTCATCACAGGCACATGGCTGTACCTGTGTCATTTTGCTGTTAAACGGGAAAGCCTTTTAATTTTATGACTGAAGTTTACAATAACTTCTTTAATCAATAGTTTAAATGCAAGAAAATAAAACACTTTAACTGCATGTGGGACTCCAGAGCTTTGTGCTTTGTTTTGCTTTTGGTTATTTGTTCTGAAGGGATTAGATTAAGTGCTTAAAAAGCTTAAATAGATAGGAGGTGATTCTACTTTCTTTTATTGTGATATAAATTTGGGATAGTTCAATTAAAGTGAGTGGGTATATACAGGTATAAAACTTGTGTAAGCGCGAGGAGCGTAAGTCCGATAGACTAAAGAGACCAAGAGGTTACTATAAATTGGAAAGGTATTGAGTACTAGTTTGTTGCATAGCTGTCACTGAGTCATCGGTTTTAAAACAATGCTTTACATCATTTTTATCCTTGATGTGTAGCTTTCCTGTTCCGTAGAAATAGATAGATTTTCCAGAATTATGATTATGTCTTTAAATCTTTCATTTTGGTTGTGGTTGCTATGTTACAAGACAAGGATATAGAAGAAAAGAACCCAAAAGACCCCTCTTTGCTTTGTTGGAAATTCAAAGCTTTTCAGAAGTTAAATGATGGAAAATGGGAAAGTTTTAAGAAACGATTTTTTCAAAACGCTTGAACTTACTGCTGAGATATGGATGTGATGGTATCACTTTGCAAATGAGGCCTATTATGGGTCCCAATTAAAGATATGGCATTAGTGTGAAGTAGGAAAGTCTGGAAAGAAAATACAGTGAGCCGTGCTTGTAGGGCTGGAGGTACACCTTGGGTGTGGTAACAACGCTACTCTTGAGGGCTTTGACCTTCGCTGGCCTGGGGCACACAACGGCGGCCTTGCATCAGCTGGGCAGCTTCATTGCCTCCCCTTAGCTCAGGAACCATCCACGGTGAACCTTTGGTTCTCCAGCTCCGCGTTGGACACTTCTCCTGTGGCCGCGGTTGGGTGTCGCAGTGCGAGAGTACGCTTTGCCTTGATAGTCACAGAAACCCACGGGAACTGCTGTTCTGCTTCCTCAGCTGGCTCTGTTCAGTAGGGAAAAGTAGGGAAACTCCTGCTTATGATGCAGGAAGCTCTTCAGCTTTACTGGCCACGTTCCTTCCTAGATACCCCAACCACCTACCTTATCGTGCCTAAACTCGCAGTTCTTGGTTGCCCATTTTCTTTAGCAGCCTGATATAACTGTCGGTGGATTCTGGAGGTCCCTGCGTGGGACATGATCTGGCTAGCCCTCTAACCGTTGGCAAGGGGGTCTGTCAGGCTTTGGAAGCAGCTAGACCTCCTGTAACTCAAACTTCTTTTGTATTGTCAGAAAGTGAGACAAGCCTATTGGGAAGCCAAAGGGAAAGGCTTGAGTTTTGGGGGTTTTTTTAGCTGTTAATTAACAGGTAATGTCTGGGGTCAGGATTTGTTACCAGAAAACTCTGGACAGCTGAGGGCATGTCCATGTGGGAAGGAGGTCTGTGGGTAAACATGGGTCACAGCTAGGGCTGTAACTATACTGGGTTTGCATCAATCTAACTAGATAATGGAAGGATTTAAAATGAGATGTTAAATCTGTTGATGTTTGAAATTGTCATCACCGACAGGTTTTGGCATAAGGATCACAGGGACTACACTGGAGCTGGCCAACTTTGATGATCCATATCTATAATGTCCCTTCCACTCCCAGAGTTACCACAATCTTCATGCTCTGGGGATGGAGAACAAGGATGGTATTAGCTTAGGTTAACGCTGGTACAGTCTGCTCCAACAACAGAATGTCCAATGTGACATTTGAGGCTTGGGTCATTTTTGTTCGATTGGAGAAATCACTCATGTGGTAAAACCACTGTGGCTGTTGCTCATAATTGGCAAATACTGGCTTGAGGTTGCCAAAGTTACAAGAACCCCCTTGGGTGTTTCCCAGCCAGTGGCCTCTGTTCTTTACTAACGGCTATTAACGAGCTTCTGATTAAATGTAAGTAGCGGTTTGCAGTCAGTGTCTCTTTGTTAGGTAATTCTCATTGTCTTCAGTGTAGGCCATAAATGGGCAAACCAATACCAGGTATAGCCCACGCTGCTTAAAACCCTGTAAAAAAATCGGCAACAAAGCTGTCCGAGGTCACTTCATCCGCCTGGAAAGGTCTTGCATTGGTGGGATAGCAATCCCTTGGATATGTTCCTGGTGTAATGGGCTTGTTAATGGCTGTGAAAATGTGTACCTTTTAAACAGGTAATGCTTGGGGTTTGTTACCGGAAAACTCTGGACAGCTGAGGGCATGTCCAGCTGGGAAAAAGCAAGGTGGGCTGATGGGGCTGGGGCTTTAAGCTGCTCCCAGCAGAGCAGGGGCTGGCTGGAGCACCCGGTAGCGGTTCATTAGGCTGCTCTGCAGTGTAGCACACTACCCGGTTACTCTCTGAAAATACCTAAAGGGGCTTTTTTCTTTTTTGGATTCAGGGACTGATGAAGTTTAATTATGTCTGTGCTCAGATTTAGTTATTTTGCATAATTTTAATCACTGATGGCCTAATTTTCATAGGTGTTAACTGCCACAGCTCACGCTGAATAAAGGAAGCGGGTGCTCATACCTCTGGAAATGAAACTTTAGGATCCAGAGTATTGATAACCAGATATCGATAACCAGTTTTTCTTTAGTGGGTTGTTGTTTTAAGAAATACTTCCTTAAAACAAGTATTTCCATGGCTGTGAAAGGATGTGTGTGTTCTGTATTTAAGCTTCTCGTTTTGAAAGTGTAGACCTGAAAAGCACGGTGTCCTGAAGGGGTGCGGAGGAGGAATCCTCTTCACATGGAGGCTGATGAAGAGCACTTTTCATTGCCTTTCTTGTAAGAGGAAGGGTGCGTTTAACACTGCAGGCCCAAGAAACGCGATTAGGAATTCCCAGAAGGAGATGCTAGAACAAAAAAAAAAATGTGGCTGTGCTTTATATGTTGTGGGAGTTCAAGTATTTCATGCTTGTCGTGTGAAAAGTGTATTCGTTATTGTTTTCTCTGTTGCTAATAAACCCTGTAGTGTATCCAAATTTGCACATGATATTGTGTATTATTTAGGAGAGAATGGCAACTCATCTGAAAAGGACCTTTAAATTAAAAGTAATTGGACTATCCACAAATGTTTTCCATGGCTATGTTACGAAATTCATAAGAGCACTGGGGCTAGAAATCATTCTTATGCCTGTATTTACAACATAAGAATTTAAGAGAACATTGGTGTGTGCTCAGGCATGCCAATGTTTTGATTTTTCATGTAATTTTGAGATGGGTGTTTCCTGGCTGTAGCTGTAGTCGGGAACAGATGCTCGCTCTGGAGAATACACGGAATTACAAGGTGGAAGGCTTTCTTTGCGGAAGCACCCCGCTGCGCTTGAGCTGACAGTGATCACTCAGCAGGTTAACAAACATAGGGAGTTCTAACAACCGTGGATCTGCGGTAAGAGGAGAGACCATTTATCCTGAGCATAAAAGAAGGAAATTATTTTCTGTAGTTTACATTAAACAAAACCAACAGAGGTTGTATGAAAAAGTAAACTCTGAAATTTAGAGGAGCAAAGGAATAAAGCAGCAGAAGTGGGAACAGATTGGTTATAAAACCAATGTTGCCTAAGATTTGTGTTTGGGAAGATGAAGAAAGACTTTGGGCTTTTATTTCCTCCACTGATACTGTGACCTGTGAATCAAAGTGAATTATGCCTGTGAAAACTGTTGTATTAGAAATACGCTCTGCATTTTCAGACATGATAATAATTTTTCCACTGATAGGCAGTACTGTTTTACCTCTAGTTTAAGACGTCCTTCCTGGCATTTAAGCTGGAACATACCAATGACGCTTCGTCTGCACAGCACTCACATATCTGTGCCTGAGAACGCTTTCCTTCCCTGAAAGTCATTAGTGCTCTGTAGGTGTGAAGAGAATATAGAATGAAAATATTTTTATCTCGAGCTTGCCGTGTATCACAACTTCTGGAAACCGAATGAGGGAACTGAGTTACTTTAGCCAATCCCTTGAAGAAATTGGTGGTGCCCTAGGTGTTCATAAAGCTGTCACCTGTAGAAAAGCTGCCCAGCGCTTGGAGATCCATGGATGTCTGTAGGGTTTTAGCTATGAAGTGCATTTCAGAGTGAGAGGTTCAGCTCTTGTCAGAGAGAGGCGGTTTAGTGGTTTGGGCCACATGTTTGAAAACTACTTTTTGCACTTAATTGAACGCCTTAATCTTCGTTCCTTCTTTGCGCCCTGCTCAAAGGGTTTGTCAGGATGACTTAGCGATTCAGAACGCTTTGGAGATTAGTGCTGTGTGAAAAATTTTACACTAGTACTCCAGACAAATAACAAATACTTAACCTTTGTAAGTTTAACATTCAGAATGTTTCAGAACATTCCCTGTTTTGAATGGGAAGTGCTGCTATAAAGATTAAACCAATTGTATTTTGTCGTCTAATAAAGTACTGCTCCCTCACCCATAGTCTTTTCAAAAACTTAATTTACCTGGTCTCTTTTATGTCCAAAGGTTTGCCTGGAGGACTTCTGAATGGAAAGCTTGCCAAGTGTCTCTCCTCTTTGACCAGCAGGACCCTCGCCATCACAAAGCACGCCTTTGCGGAGGTGGCATACAAACCCGGGAGGTCTACTGCGTCCAAATCACTGTAGAATTTGGGACGCACCGACTGAAGGAAGGTATGTGCTTAGGGTCATTCTGAATTGTATGGCCCAAGGAGAGCTGAGTAAGAGAAAACAAGGAGGGAAAAAAACCAAGCTAAGATCTAACCATTAGTAGATTTTGGCTAGCTGATGCTCTCCTTGTATCCATGCTTACACAGGGTGGTGTTAGTTAGCATCGGAGGGAGCAGAAGGGCATGGTTCTCAGGGTCTTGAGGAACTGCCAGAAGCCACAACCTTACGGGCTGAACTGATGCCAGTTCTGTGGGTGTACTTCTGGGGTGTATTTCAAAGGATGAAGGAGCTAAATTTTGCTTAGAGTTGAGTTTTCTTCCTCTCTTTTATGTTAGGTAGCCTAGCCTCTGGGTAGCTGCATCCATTTATCTGTGGTTTTAGTCCTGGTTTAGAGTATAAAAAAAGATGTCACACTCCATTCCAGATATGGCTTTAGCCTCTGCTTCAGATTGATACACAATCTTTCTTGTGATTTGAAAGGGGAAAGCAAAAATAATATTGTCACAACTTCTGAGCAGACAGACGGGTTTTGGACTCTGGAAGTGAGTTATTTTTCTCTTAGAAGAATAATGATTAGATACAGATGCATGATGAATAATTCATCTTAGGCTGTTTTATTTACTCTGTGTAGTGCTTTTGCAGAGTATGTTTTTGAGCAGAGATGTGAGATAATAAGAACACAATATCATATCTTAGATTTATTTACTTACAAAGGCAAAGCAAATGTTTCCTGGATGCCCAGTGTGTCCTACTATCCCGCACAGACTCTGAGATTATAGAAAATGAGACCCGTTTTAATCTCTGTTCAGTCCATGCTTCATTGCTGCTTCACCTCTCCCAAACATCTGTCAGTACCTTGCACTCCCAACACAAACCTCGCTCTTACTCTGCACAGGTATGTGATTCATGTGACTTGCAGAGTAAGAAAAGTGCTGTTGATGAGAGGTGTGTAACATTTCTTGACTGTCTTCATCCTTCTGACTACTTCGGTGGTCCGTGCAGCCACCGGATGGCAAGCTGGTGAGCAGCAAGCTCTCACTGACTTCATTCACACTGCTTTATTATTTTTCAGTATTGTGAATTACTCAAGAAGATCAGAGGAAACCCTTACACTAACGTAATTCATGACAGAATTATGACCAGTGGGTGACCACGTGAAAGTTTTTCCCTTGTTCAGAGCTCCGTTCAATGTAAAAATTGCAAGCCCTCCCCTCAACAAACGCTTGATACCTCTTCCTTGTTTTTACAGTTTTAACATTTTCTCTAAAAAATCCCCCATAAAATTCATATAGACAACTGAAAAAACAAATGTGCAGAGCAGATGTACAAGGTATAAACTATTACTGCTGTTCCAGGGCAGTAGTGCTGATTCGCAGCAGTCCTTAGGAAGTGAGAAACCCATCTACTGCCAATGGAGTCGCATGGAAATAGAAAGAGGAAAAGCCTTCCCTATTACCCCTCCCTATCCAGTAACGTTCAGTGTGTCTCATTTACTAGCTAATCAATTTTTGTTCTTGGAATAAATAGGGAATGACAACTTTTCTGGCTCTTTTCTGGCAATCTGAACTGATAGAAAACTTTTATTCATCACTAGGGCATTTAATTTTATTGTACCATTATTTTCCGTGATGGGAAGAAGATGAGGAAGTTAATCCTGCAATGTATAAGCAAATACAGAGTCCAATTGCTGCCATCAGAAGTACAGTAATTTTTCTTTCTTCACCTCTGGAGTATCCTTAAAGGGATCATTCAGGAATCAAACAAGCGAGTCTAATAGGATATTGCCATCCATCACAGTTGTTATTCTTCTGGTTACTTCCAGTGAGAATTTGGACTTAGGCCCAATGACATATGTGAAAGGATTTTGTCCCGTGGTCTCTCCAGCAGTACTCTTGGATAAAATATGCTGAGTCCTGGTTGGAGACAGGTACCATCTGTGATGTGTTTATACATATTGCTCAAAGCTCTTTTATCCCCCAAGGATATCTTTCCCATTTTTCATTTGCTTAGTCTTCCCATCTCTTTCTTCTTTTATTAAAATGTGTATATTTAGAAAGGGGGGCCCTCTTACCATGAGTCCCTATATATCAGTTACTCAGAAGGTTAAGTCTGCTGAGCTCTTTCTCTATTTTGATTATAAAATTCCAGCTTGAAGATGCTGGAAATGGAAGACTTTCACTCAGATATTACTTTCCGAAATGCATTGATAAGATTTCATATCTTTCTCCCCCGAGAGGTGACCTAACTAAGAAATCCCTGTCTTGATCCAAGTGAAGTTATATATATATTTTTAGGCCGTAAGGAGGGGTTCCGTACTTTTTAACACGGGTGAGGAGTATTTGGAGGCAGAAGGTTCTTTGTAATATTCTTGCATTCTAAGACTCTTACATCTAGACAAAGCTGTAAGGGAACACTTGGTAAATGTGGGATCATTCAGGTATCTGTATGTCTGTGTGTGTAGGTATAAGCCATAGGCACCTGTGTTATGAGACTGTGCTACTTTTAATGTTAGCTGTTCTGTCCAAGGAATCTACTTCTCTCTTCAGTTGTAAGGCTTTTGTTAATTTAGACGGAACTTTAACATAATTAGTTGAAAACAGATCTTTGTGTTTTTTTTCTTATTGAATTTTAACAAGTTCAACTTTATAATGCTTCATTTTCACAGAGAGTTGGTCATCTAATACTTCCAATTTGTCATTATCCTTTTGATATCCAGAGATGGAAGCATCAAATCTACATGTTTGAAAAGATGTTGCTTTTAAGGAGGAGACAAATTTTGCACAGAACATAGCATAGAATATGCAAGTGAGCTACCTCTGGCACGGCCCTAATCTGCCCTTTCTGTCCTTCATCTCTGGACACTCCCTGATCCCTGTTCCTGGATGTCCCGTGTCTGGAACAAAGTGTAGACGTAGTGGTGGTTACCCTTCTTCATACCTTTTTTTAATGTACATCTGTTTACTCATATGGAAGCTCTTTTAAATAGAGCAGAAATGCAGATCCTCAACTTATTTCCAAAGCCAGACACCGCTAACATGGGACACGTATTTTCTTCTCTTTCCTAAGTGGGCTTTTCTGGATTGAGATAGCATTTTATAAAATCAGCAGTCACAAAAATCTTATCTAAATGTTTTTCCCACAATAAATATTAATTAACCTGGCAAACATCACTGACTAACAATCCCCAGTGTACCAACACAGGACATTTGGTAGGGGTATGGAAGAATATTATGCAATGGTTAGTTTATGAAATCTGTCTCCTTGCTTGGTGATACAACTCTCCTCTCAATCACAATAAATAAGGCCAATAATATGGAATTTAAAGTTCCTCTTAGAGTCTGGGGACGGTGTCTATGTTCAAACAGTTAATAAGCATTTGAGGTTTCTATATTTAATTTTCTTCCTCGAGAGTTTTTTACCTTGTTTCCTGATGGCCAGGGCATCTCTTTTGTTTTCTAATTACATTTTACTTTTTGCATTTACCTAGAGACTATAACTCTTTGTATAATCTGTAGTCTGGGGGGTGCATCCTTTATGAAATTCTCCAGAAGCATCTCATGTCTTCTCTGAAGGAGTTACCTACTGTCTCCAGTGACTGGGACTGCTTTTCTCTTCATATTTTCTGTAGCTTTCTAACTAGGGATCTGCCTGCCCTGTCATTCTTTCATAAAATTTGTGCTTTATATATCTTGACGTTTTTTCTTTTTTACATGCTTGAATGTGATCCAATTTAACTCAATTTCAGAATTTTCTTACAGTGTTTTTGGGAGCCTGTCTGCTTAAGTTTTAATTATAGGACTGGAAAGACCTTTGTGAAATGCTGTTCTTCCTGGATCTTCTTTATTATTTACCCAGCATAGTAAACTTGGCTAATAAAATGTATCACTTATTACCATCTCACCAGCAAATTATTGCATATTCTTACCTTCTTAATCTTTATTTTCCATCTGAAAATCCACATTAAATTCTCATACCTGTACAAGGTTCTAAAGTTTTGTTCACATTTTTTTTCTTTAATGAGTGTCTCCATCATGTTTGCTTCCACAATTTTATTTGATCTTGGATTTCAATAGCAAGTATGTGAGGTAGTTGTGCCTCTGTTATTCTTAGATACCCTTTAGGGTTACCCTGCAAAACTGTTTCTTACAGAAGTCTTTATTACTTTTAAACCCCTCTCTCCTTTGAGAGATATTCAGCCCTCACCTGTTAGTAGATGTAATTTCTTGACTTACTTATTCCACTGTACTTCACCAGGCTATACCCATTTTTGTTTTATTTTTAGGATGCAATTACATCTGGTTCATCTTATATCTGATCTTTTTTTTTATAAGCCTGCATGTCACCCACTGTAGCAGCAAAAACTCCTTTAATCTGTTTACAATTCAAGATTTAGTAAATACTCAAGTACCTTTTCAGTTGTAATCGTTACTTTTCGATCCATCCCTGTGTGTATTCCCTTATGTATTTTTGTCTTACAAGCCACTTTACTGACAGAATCCCCAAATGGTCTGAAAGTGAAAGTGTTCTTCTGCAATTTCATCTCATCCTTATGAGTCTCAAAATGATAATTTTATGGCCTTTATCCTTTCTCGTTTTCTACAAAATATTGAACTTTCTCCCTACTTTCGATAGACAGAAGCATCTAATCCTTTCTTACCTGATGAGTAAACTTCTCAGACTATTCTTTATTCCCACATGGGAGATGTTTTGACACTGTATTTTTATTTTCCAGAAATTAGTGCTTCTTTGGAGTTACACAGAGATGAATTTGAGGATGCTTTTCATTCAAATCTTGTATTATTCTATATTTATTCTCATCCCTTTCTTTCTGCCCTTTTGTCTTTTTGAGCTCTAAAATACGCAGTTTTGCCTTTTTTGCTCTGTACGCTCTGTTTCCTAATGAGAGTGCCACATTTTTTTCCCTGCAAGTTCTTTGTTCTGCTCTGAATCATGATCGTCCAATGCCTGTCTTCTGGGGGATTAGTGTTTCAAATTGGTACATGTGGCATCTGTTCAATAAACTATGGAAGTAGTTTCAGGAAGAGAAAAACACCGACAGAGTCCTATTTGAACGTGCCATCGTTCCTTTGGGTGCTAGCCGTCTTGTGAGCCACCAGGTCCGACTCCTTAGAAACAGTAAGTTGGTTGTGCAGGTTGTCATCATTTATGGCTGTTACCATCGTGCAGATTTATTGGGAAAAGATTGCAATGATGGAAATAAGCTGCCCGTAGGAGGTGGTGTGGGATATGCACTACTGGAATGAATAAGAACTCTGTGTGGACTGTGAGCCTTATATTAAATGCACACTGTTTTGTGTGTTGTTTTTTTGGTTTTTTAATTTATGCTGGTGAAGCTGCAGGAATGAGATGATTGGTTTACTCTATGGAAATCAGAATTTTGGAACTTTGATGTTTAAGTCCTGTTGTCCTTGTCTGGTTTATGAAATTGAAAAGGAGTAGCTTAGGATGTATCAGTAATGAGAAAACTGGACTGGGACCATAGAGGGGAGAGAAGTGGTGGTCAGCAGTCTTGTGAAAAACCTTTGTTCGCCTGGCTTGTGGAACAGCAACAGGGGTATCCAGCCTGGGGCTTCGTAGACCTGAATCACAGAAACCCTGTTTTCAGGTGGAAGAAACCCCCACTAAGGATCCCTCTCATCCCAAACTAGTTATTTAGTCATTGGGATGACTGAGCTGGCTTGAAAAGATGAGAAATACACCTCTGAAGTGTAAAATATATTCAGGGAAGTCTGCATCAGATTTATGTTGCTGGGATGCCGAGTTATTGATCTGTAAGTTCACCAAATGCTGAGCAGAATTTACGAGATACAACTCACATAATGGAAAAATAAATATGTAACAGCTGGCTTCTTCGAGGGAAACCCTTTAGAAGCAAGAGAGGAAATGATTTTATTCATATAGTTGTGGTGCTTGACAGTAGTGTTTAAATGTGTATTCCAAAAATTTTAATATGAATCCATTAAGGAAAAAAACATTTTTCCTAATGTCTTTTAGAGGTGTAATATTTTCAGTTCTTTCACGTCTAGAAACTAATTAAAGTAAAATGAAGAGAATAATATACAAAAAGACTTAGTGAAAGAAGCATGCCTTCTAAAAGTTGCCTTATAAGAATATGCCTTTTTTTGTCAACAAGCTATTTGATATGACCATGAAATATTTATCCCTTTATAGATACTTTTATTTATATAGCTGGCTTCGGTATGCAGCAAATAATATGTTGTCCGGTCAGTTCACATGAGAATACTAGGTTTTAGTTCAGGGGTTTATGTTTGAAAGCTAAGATTTTAATTGCATTCGTATTTTTGTCATTATTTTCTGCCACTGGAACTGGATTAATTTTATTCAAACCAGTGACCATTTGCTCTGAGTGATTTTGCCTGTTGTTGTGAGGACAGGGAGCTGCGTTGTGTCCCAGCAACAATGGTGAGTCAGATGGAAAACCAAAAGGATTATACGTACGAGGTTACACCACAAACTGGGATGCTGGGGAGAGATGATGAAACTGACGGTGGCTGGGCTGTCCTGGAACAGGAGGCATTCGAGAGGAATCAAGCGTGTGAACGTGGAGCAGCCCTGCTACTCTCAGGATCCAAGCGGGCGTGGCCATGCTGTGAGTGGAGTAGCTTAGCGTGTCACTAGCTTAGCTTCGGGCCACCTGTGCCACGTCCCATCACAGACACGCCTGTAGTGGTGCTTTTCTCATGCCACCAGGACCCCTGCAGTGACGTGACAGTCACAGAACACATGTCTGCTCCTCGGTGCGCCTTCTTGTTGAATTGATGCTCAACTTAGCCACAAGCAAAATTCATGCTCTAAGGAGGCTTTCATGAAGTATATCCTCACCTTTGGGTTTTCTTCCCTGTTTTCCATGTGGCTTCTCTCACCCTCTCTGTTGGTCTGTTGCAGTGATTTCCAGCATCTGGTGGCCTTTTCCAGAAAACAGCTGACAAGGCTCAAAGATCTTGGAAGATCCCTTTTTTCCTTCCCGTCATTGCCTTCAGTGTCATCCCAGCATCCCTGTTGCCACCACTCTTTCCCAGCGTCCCTTTTGCCACCTCTCTTTCCCCTGGACACTCAATGACTTACTGCCTCTGGTCTGCTCAGTCATGTTGACTCCCGGTTGGAAGCCCTGTGTTCACTCTCAATTTTTCCCAAATCTGCAGTTTCTGTTGATAATCTTTACAAATTCTGCTGTAGCGAAACAGCACAATATCCCAGTTGGGATCAGGATCCCATTGTACAGCAGAGGTTATGGACGCAGGGAGACTTTTTATTCCATGGGGTGCTAATAGCCTGTGTCACTTCAATAAAATTGTGAGGATCTTTATTGTTCTGAAATACATTAAACCGTTGTTGCTCTTGGCAATCCGCTATTAACCCTCTTTCATGCTGTGATTAGCCTTCTATTCATACTTTGTTTCTTGTCTATTAAATAGATTTTAATTGAAAATAGGACTTCAACTTCGTGCCTTGTGGCTTCAGAACTAATTGATTCTTCTTAAAAGCACAAAGGTACCCTTTCCATCAGGCACGGGGTGCGTCCGGCTCTTTAACGGGTGGATGTGCTGGACTGGGGTTGGCGCTGGTTCCAGGCTGGTTAAATTACATTCACCACTTCTCCTCTGGCTCATCTTTTGTTTTTGCTCTAAAAGCAAGTCTTTCATGTTAGAGGAATTCCTTGCAAATGTTGTGCTGTTTTATCTCTATTATGTTACACACATGTAGGTGTTTTTATAACACAACTCATTCCTTTGTGATTTTCTCAACCACTTTCCCTTTGTATCAATCCAAGTGTCTTTGGTTTATAAGTCCTGGCAGAGGCAATACACATTTTCACAAAGATATGCCATCCATTTCTTGTACACTAGCAATCGTTAATTTGGCTTAGTTTTGCCAAAAGATATGATAAATATCTGGATTTACTGCCTTGAAAATTGAGTATTGGTTAAAATATGGCTGCAACATTATATAAGACAGTCCTGATACTCTTTGGGTGTATTCCAGATGTTAGTGATATTTATAAATGTCTCATTTAGGTGATAGGTACTGGAATACTTGTTTTGTCATTGTAAAAGGGAAGTGAAGTTAAGGTCTGGGGAAAAAAAAAAAGTTTTACCTCCTGAGGAATTGAAAAACTAAATGTGAAAGGAATCACTGCAGCCAAAATGCCATGCTATACAGTTCTCCCTCTGTCTGGTCAGGTCATCATTGCTTTTTAACATAGTCTTGGTATGTACTCCTGCAAGTATGTGTCCATTTGACTGTATTTACAGATAATTTAATTATTGGCTTAAAATTACATTATGGAAATAATCATATCAGAGCTGATTTCCTCTTCCAGCGTTCCTCCAAATCACTACCTCAGTAAAAGATATATAGGGAAACAAGATACTTCAGAACCCAATTTATTATCTCCTGCTGGTAGCAATAAGCTGAAAATAACAGCAAATAGTAAAATTCAAACTTGAGGCAGACACTGGTGCTGGGAACAGCTGTAGTCACATTTATAAAATATAGATTCAATATAACAGCTATAGAAATGTGCAATGTTTCAGAGGCTCCCAAATTAGTACTTGGTTGCTTTTTCAAGTTTATTCTATAGACTGGGAAGAGCACAGGATTTTAAAAGATATGAACAAGCGTAATAAATAAACTGCTAATTGAAACAGAGATACTGCTTCCCCCTCCCACCCTTCCCTGGCTTCTACCCTTCTCCTTCCCCGCAAAAAAAATGGCTAATATAAAATTATTACAGAAAAAGCACTTTTTTCTATATGAATGTAGGATAATGCTATTACAGATCAAATATTGAGCAAAATCAAGGGCTGTCCAGTAGGTAAAGACAGTCCTGGCAACTGTGTTCATTTATCGTGGGCATAATGTGAGGTTTTTTTCCTGAAGAGGGCTTCCCCAGCCAGGCTGTCTGCACCTTTCTGGAGGCTGCAGTGTGTGCGGATTTCAGCATTTAAAAGGTTCACAGGAAAACCCCACCATGTAATTCATTAAAGTGTGTGTGTATATATAAATATATGTATATATATATTTATTAGAGTATGAAAGAATAGCAATAGATAATCACATCAAGCTTGAAATAGAACTGATGGAAACCTCAGTTGTCAATGAAATGGATGAAGGGATGAAACACTTTCGTAGAGGGACCCTGCTGGTCCATCCAGTCTCTGGCTATTGTGCAGGAAATTGTGGCTCTTTATACCTGCCTGGTTTTGGAAAAGGATGGGTTTGTATATGCATTTAGTAATGCAGCTTGTTTCTTTTTGTTCTTGTCTTATTCATGAAGACTTTCATGGGAGGATTGTAGCCAGTGTAGTGTGAGTATAAGCTGGCATGGACCTACAATATATTTGGATATTTGTTTAGAATAGGCTGTGAGTTTTCTGATTTAGGTTTTACAGAATATATCTTAAGGAGGTGAGTAAACAAGCAGTCTTATTGCAGCGACAAGTAGGATGTTGGTCGGAAAAAGTGTTAGATAGGGCATCAGTCTGAGGGAGGCAGAGGAGCAGCAAGAGGAAGGCAGCAGGGATTTCCTCCAGAATAGGAAGGGATGAGTCTGGGATGGCTGGTAGGCTCAGCCTACCAAGGAAAACCTACTCCTTTAACTTTTTGTACTCAATTTTTCTTGTTTTTCTTTTATCCGAAATCAATTTAAAATACTCTGGGCACCACTTGTTGTTGCTGGTTATTTTTCAAGGCTGGAGAACCAACCTGCTTTATCCTAGTGGCTTCCACATTTAAATAGTTAAATTGCAACATAGAAGCAATCTAAAAATCAGTGAGGGGGAAAAAGCCATTGCTAACGAGGATGCCTTGAGTTAGAGGGGCGTATGACCGGCCTTCGTTCCGTGGGTTGGCCTTCTGCACTCAATTTTATTTCCTTTCGTTTCTTCAGGTGAAGTATCAAAAGATGATACAGTTCTGCAAAGCTTGATGCTGAAAGGCAGGTTAAGCCATGCATGAGACTTCTTGGTAAAATAAATACTGTTATCCTTAAAACTCTAATATTTATCTCATTCTGTCTGTCACTTCACTTGCCAGGTCTCTAGAAAAGGTCTGTTTATGTTAGCATCCGGGTGAATTGGATTTATGGCACCTTGTTGTAATCTCTAAACGAACATGTCAAGGGCCTTGCAGTGTCTCAGAAATCATTCAGAAAATGATGTTTTTTGATAACATACTATCTTTCGGCTTAGAATTAAATCACATCTGTTGTTTAATCCTGTTATTCAGATGAGCTGGAATCATAAGCACTGATACTGGTCTGGAGTCTCAGCTTCAGGATGTGCAAATCCAAATTAATTGAGATTTTGAGCACTGGAGTCTTGTGTTTAAAAGAAAAAAAAAGTTGTGTTTTTCTTCAGTTGGTTAAAGAAAATGGTAAAAAAAAATCAGAAAAAGAAAAGATTATTCATATATTGGGCATATTTTTATGAATTCTTTTCAAGTCAATTCCATGCTTGGAAGCCAAGAAAAATAGACATTAAAAATAAAAATGAGGATAAAGCAAATTCAGTAGCTATAAAAATTAATGAATTCTTGGTAATACCATGGCAGAGTAAACTCAAACAAGCCTTTGCCTTTTGAAAGACTGCTTTGATATTGATTTATCTAAAGAGACAGCCAAATCCAGCCCATAATGTAATTAAAATGCAATACCATATAATGACTCAGAAGATAGATTTAAGAGTCTTTCCCCTTTTCCTTCTTCCTTCTGCCCTGAATAAAAAGGCAAGAGAAGTTAATTGAAATTAGAAATCTCTTATGATAAATGAAAACACAAAGGGAATCAGCTTTGCCAATTTATTGTCAGGATCAACTAAACTGGTACTTGACAGAGTTTGGGGTCGGCTCATCTGTTGGATGAAGAGGTACTAGGATCCATGCCTGCCTTGGGTGCAGGCAGCTCTGGTAAACGTCTCGCCTCCAGGCAGGGAAGATGCTTTCTGCATGTCTGTGTGGAAGAAACTGAGCGCTCTGCTCGATTTTATTGGAAGGAGATGAAGGAAGTTCAAAGATCTGGACCCTGACTCTGGAATCCAGAGGTGGCAGTGCCCCTGAAGGGGTGGGTATGGGAAGATTCCCCCATACCCAGGCTTTTGTCACCTGCCTCTGCCTGGCTCCCAGCTGCAGTGTGAGCTTTTTGGGTTTCCTTCTTATACATCTTTCTCTTGAGTACTGTGTCAACTTTCTACAGCAAACTTTCTCCAGCACTGCAGAAAATCAGCATTGAATTTAGTTTTAAAGCACCCATTTACCAGCATGATCTTAATTGGCCTGCTGAATATGGATGATTTAGATAAAAATTTAAGTGTCTCGCTGAACACTGGGTTAACTTTTTTCTCTGGGAGATAAGACCCTAAAAGCCACACTGGATTTTGGTGCATTCTGGAAAACTAAGGCCAGCAGTAAATACCGGAGCTCTGTGTGTTGGTCAGGGGAAATTTACAGCCCTGCTTTTCTTTTCTCCTTCCTTTTTTTTTTTCCGCTCTTAGTTACTAGACCAGTTGGTGGGAACCTATGCCTGGCTCCTGCTCCCTCCTCCTCCCAGCTCTGTAACCTGCCGTGCCCGTCCGAGTGCCTGGTGTCTGCCTGGTCCGTGTGGGGCCCCTGCCTTCGCGAGAACTGCCAGGACCACCACGGGAGAAGAGGTAGTGCCTGCCCTTACATATTGCTTTAGCGGCACTGGGGGTCTAAAGCGGGTAATGGAATATTATGATAAGATTGCAAAAGCAGTGGTGTCCAATTCTACATTGGGAGCTTAATGTATTTTTCTTTTAAATTAATCTAACATAGGATGAAGCTCTTAGATGTGCGTACAAGAGTGGAATATGACCTTTAAAAGCTTTTTGCAGTTATTCTCTGGAGAAGTAAAAAAAAAGATATTTCAACCTGATTCAGATCTTTTTATCCTGCACTGATCTTGTGAAAAAAGAGGATTTCTTGGGATGTCAGCTGCACACCTCTGTAGTGCTAGGCTGTCCCTCTCTGATCCCCCTCGGAAGTCCTGCTGCATGCCTGGATTCGAGGGCAGTGCGGTGGGTGAAGCTGGAAGGCATCAGGATTGAGGTGTATCCCACGGCCCTGCCAACCTGCAGTTAGGCTGACCCGAGACATTGCTGTTGTAGGTTTGGTTTACATTCCTGGAAGAAGAGTATGCAGATAAGTCACACCCCTCCCCGGATCTTAATTGACAAACGTACATGTTTGTTGCTGTAGCACTTTGAGATTCGTAGCAGAGCCTTTCCTAAGGCTCTCAGTTGAAAAGGGGACTGTTGGTGTTCATGTCATAGAAGGAATATCATTGTTTGGAAATTACACTTTTCTGAAAACATTAGAAGTTTTTGAAGAGATTGGAGCTGGTTGGAATTTTTCAAATTTAAAAAAAAAATGGTTAAATATAAAAATTTGTAAAACCATTTAATTTTAAAATATTTTCAATGATTTCTAATTGCTGTTTTGAGAACAGTGGAAGTTTGGTCTGTTATAATCTCTGGAATGCTTTGATTTTCATTTTCTTTTCTGTTTCATGGCCAGGGCACATCCATGTGGCCTCCAGTAATGCTGTAGATTTGCCCCATGTCTGAGACTGTTGGAGGAAGAACCACTGCGTATTTTTTTTTTTTCTGTCTTTCGTAGAATTCTGTCATTTACATAATAAAACATACTGAAGATACTTGTGTATTAGTTCTGCCTTTTATACAGCAACATGACTTTGGGTTTTATTCAGAAGGAGGTAGATTATGTAATCAATTCTTTCATTATTTCTGTAACCTTTTTCTTCCACTTTATATTTGAATCTTCCAATTTAATAGGATGTCATTTCACAGAGGTCTGATATGCATTATGTATCAGAAATCCTTACACCTTCATAAAGCAGAATACTAATTTCTTAGTAAACTGCTCTGCTGTGTCTCAAAACAAGTCTTTTCATTAGTGGATTCTCAGGCAGAATATAGATGTCCTTTAGATCTTCAATTCCTTAACTCTTTCTCTCTTCTTATCTTAATGTTGTTATTACATTAATATATGCATCAGTGGCAAACTCCTATATTTAGACATGTGTATTTCTATCTAACGTTGATGAAAGGGAAAAAGAAAATGTAAGAAATGTGGAAAATGTGGGTTGTTGGAATTCTTTACACACTATTAGAATGCCCAGACTGTGGGCACATACAGGCAAGTGCCGTCCCAGTGGGTTCAGTTTGTAGCTGTTGTGCTCTTGTTTGTCTTTATATCCCTAATTTATATCTAAATGCCCTATACAGTCCTCTTGCTACTAAGTCTTTTGCTGTTCTCCAGTTAATTCCGTTTCTCTTTTTCAGGCTTTAGGATGAGGCAAAGGCAAGTGATTGTGGATCCAGTGGGCACCCTGGCAGGCTGTCCGCATTTAATTGAGTCTATTCCTTGTGAAGACCCGGTGTGTTACGAGTGGATCGTTTCAGAAGGAGTGTGCGTGACTGACCATGGAAAATGCGGACCGGGAAGCCGCATGCTGAAAGCTGTATGCAAGAACAAGAAAGGTGCGTAATGGTATTGTCTTAAAAGCCCCATGGTTTTTCGTGCCTCCTAGTAAAATGGCATTCTGCCCCAGAGCAGTTGTGATTATTTACAATAGCTCCTTACTGAATTTTTTTTGACACTTTCAGATTTTTGGGTTGACTTTGATGCTGGCAAAAGCCTAGTACTGATATTACCCAGGATTTCGCTTAGAACCTTCTATTGTATCGTATCCTAAAGGAGATGATCACCAGTACAGGTCATGTGTTGTCAGGGCTGGCCTTATCACAACAAAAGTGGGATACCAATGGCCTAGTTCTCCCTAGAATCACTTGGTCCTTTGCACATCTTGTATTAAATTAGGGCTGTCACTGGGTCACTATGGGCATTCACAAAATTAATCTGGCCAGTAGCATTTCTTCTATCCTCAGTTTTTAGCATGTGGTCTGAATGTTTGTCTCATTATGATAACCCTCTTACAATCATGAGAAGGGATGCTCAGTTGTACTGCCAAAATTAATAGGAGACTTAGATGTAAATGAAAGGATCGTACTAACACTTTACTCAGCAGTGGCTTGAGACCTGCAGTGTGTTCAATTTACAAGTTGTTAATAATGAATAAGTGCATTTTTATAACACGTTTACAAACAACCAGCAAGAGCTTATTTCTTGTGCATGGCTTGAACCTCAGCCAAAAGTTTCATTTCTTGATAAGGTCAGTGTTGTCAGATCTTTAGATTCAATTACATGGAGCGCGATTTTGCAGTCTTTAGTCACAGTGAAACTGTGCTATCATCTCAAAAGTGGCAAAATTGTGGAACTTTAGATCCTGATATTATATCTGAGATGGAGAATTATTCTTCTGCGTGGTGCTGAGACCAATCACAGGAAACAATTTCAAGTCGATAACAAGAGGGGTTAATTGGCGAGTGGTTAAAAATAGCGTGTCATTTACGAGGCATTAGAATCTGCCAGATTGAAATGATGGCTGCTATGTCTGAAGAGCACAGATTCTCCTGAAGTATCTTCAAAATCTATGTGGTTTTCTTGTAAGTTTGTGAAAATGGGGGGAAAAAAAAATCTTCAACTTCTATAAAATGACATAGCCAGAATATAGTGGAGAGCAGAGCTGTCTCGGAATTTTGTCTGAGTGGTCTCTTCCGGTATGTGATCACAACTGTAGGTCCAGCCTGCAGTGATGTGAGCAGATGGAGTCTTGTAGTGCTAAGGAGCACCGTGTACTTCACACTGTTAAAACTATGCCAACATCCATTTTTACGCACAGACTTGTGACTCGGAAGTAAAACATGTAACATGGCAGATGCTCATTGATCTCTGATCAAACTGTTCTCTGTGGCTACGCTCCTTAAGAAGCCATGTCTTTGAAGTGTCTCTTTTTCACTTAATTGTTCAACAAGATATTGGAAGTCTCACGGTACCCTTTTCATTTCAATTACGCTGTGCCTGTTCTAGTTACAATAAAAAAGAGCTGGGACTTTCTTCCCACCCCACCGTCCTGAGGCAAACATTGTCACTAGATGTGATCATTGTCCAGTTCTAATTGAGAAGGTTTCACAAGGAAATATCCAGATCACTAGGCAGATTAGAAGCACTGGTTAATACTGTTATTAAGCTTTCCTGAAGCTTTGATCTGGTAGGATAGGACTGGCAGAGTCCTTAAAGTAGAAGCTGGAAAAAAAAATAATCAATTTATTTCTTCTTCTGTCAATCCAGTAGTATTAGTTGCTTTGTTTATAACCTTTATTTTTCCTTCTGTAACATTCTCTTAACTGTATTCCCATTGCAATAAGTGGTCTGTTTTCTTGGATAAAAGCTGTAGTAAGTGGCAGAGTTGCATAAAGTGTTTTACCTGGAATAGTGGGTTAGTTGGTAGTGGGAAGCCAGCAGGGAGCTGTGTGAAACTGGGAGACATATCAGTTACAGGTAAAATAGCATAAGGCCTATGCTAATGCTGAGCGTTATACAGAAATTCAGAATTCTGTGCAAGTAACTGCCCTGCTGAAAGCATTTAGGATAGCTGCGTTATGTGCTGGTATTTTCATTTACTTAAGCATGTTTTTGTAGAATACAGCTCTATATCCTGAAATCCAGTCGTGCCTGGCATTCTTGCTCAGTATTCCCACTGAATGCCTAAAGGGATAAAGAACAGGTTTTGTTTTGGATTCTGTTAAATGACAAAATCCGATGTATCATCATCTTAACAGCAGTTCATTTGGGCCTGGAGTATGTTGATTAAGGTACTTCGGGTCTTTTGTGTATCCCTGCCTGCAAGTCATCTTCATTTTCATTTAAATGTCAGGCTTTTTGGCATGATGCTCTCTGCTTGTTGCAGTGTAATAGTTCACTTCTCTTTGGATGTTAAAAGTAGCTGGTCTGTCAGTCCTGTTTGTGTCTGCTATACTGCAGAAGAGCTTAGCATCACGGCTTCTTGCCCTGGCCCATGCCCTCTTCTCTCTCCATCCGCAGTGTGGCTGACATCCTGACCCTCCTGTTGTGGTTTAATTCGGGCCAGCAAAA